>NC_142939.1:37403562-37408562 GCF_046866305.1 Octopus bimaculoides
AGAAACACACACAAACTAAATATTATATCTACAATGTTGATGTGTGCATGTGTTTATGTGTGTGTTGTTGTCACAGATCACATATGTGTGGTTGTGTGTGTTTTTACGTTTCTATGTTATGAAAAATATGTTAGAGGTAGAGGGATAGAAGAAAGCTATTAAATGGAAGAGAGGAAGAAGAATGAAGTAAGAGTGAAAAGGTGGATAGAAGGAAAGAATAGACTTAAACCAAATTAATCTATGACCTTGTATGTATCACTTTCTCTCTCTCTCTCCATCTTTTACTCTTACTCTCTATATTATATGTCGAGCGCGTGATCGATGTGTAAGAACGCCGGTACAGATAGAATGGAAGTAATTTAAAAGTTGCTGGAAACAAAAGCCAAATCTCCCTTATATCACACAAAGTAAACGGAATTTAAAAAATCTAATTACTGCACTGGAAAATTCCATTGATGTAAAAATTTTTACAAAAAAGTGGAAAATGTGGATTTCTATAAACTTTTAAAAAGGCTTAACACAGACACACAACTTCAGCTTTATATATTAAGATATATATAATATATTTATCAAAAATAAGCAACAAGGATATCCAAAGTTAATGCAGTACGATCATTTCATGCGACTCCATTTATTTAAATAATGTGAACATTACATTAAATGTAAAAGGCATTGTCTTTATGCAACTGAGGATTGCTCTGCATTTTCCATTTAATGTAATGTTCACATTGCTTAAATAAATGGAGTCGCATGAAACGATCGTACTGCATTAACTTTGGATATCCTTGTTGCTTATTTTTGATCTTAATCACCTTATTTTTGGAATTGTATGAATAATACCATACTTAATTCTGGTGCCTAAACTTAAGTACCATATTCATCTTGAATCTATATAATATATTTATATATAATTTATATACATATAAAATTGAGAATGTATGTCTGTGTGTCTGTGTGTGTGTGTCTGTGTGAATCCCTAAAACTTCTAAGGAATTTAGATGCTCCAATAATGTGCAATGGTACATGGATGATTATCAAAAAATTGTGCGCCCAAGTTCTGTACGCAACAATCTTGAATGAACTACCCGCTGGCTAAGACATACTTATAACTTCCATGTCCCTTACCCACTCCGATACGACCTGCAAGTTTAAACAGATGCAATTTCTCATCAAACTCTGCTTTCTCATGGCAATCAACAAGGTGCAGGGACAATCAGTGCAAGCGGTTGGTTTGAATCTGACAGAGCAAGTATTCTCACACGCACAACTGTACATTGGCTGTCCTCATGGTCTTTCTATTTGTGCACCCGAGGGAAGGACGAAGAATGTTGTCTACCAAGAGGCACTCCAATGATAACAATGGCAACTTCAACTGCTCCAATTTCAACTCTGCAATTTTTTCATCATCCTGCCAGCCCACGTTAGTCCAGTCTTGCTTTGCTCTCCTTACTAACTCACCATGACATTCTTTTTTTTCTACCTAGATCCGTTGCCCAAACACCAATTCGTATCCACTTCTTCCTCTTTTTTATGTCTTCGTTTCTCTCTTCGCGTTGTTCTTGGCTGGGTGAAATCAGGCTTAGCTGCTAGTGTATATATATATATATATATATATATATATATATATATATATATATATATATATATATATATATATATATATATATATGTATGTATATATATATATGTATGTATATATATATGTATGTATATGTGTGTGTGTATGTATATATATATATATGTGTGTGTGTGTGAGTGTGTGTATATCTGTTATTCTTTTACCCAGTCATTTGACTGAGCTATGTTGGAGCACCACCTGTAGTTGAATAAATCGACCCATGGACTTATTCCTTGTAAGCCAAGTACTTATCCTATCAGTGTCTTTTGCCAAACCATTAGGTTACGAGGATGTAAGCACACCTACATCAGTTGTCAAGCGATGGTGGGGGTAGAAACACGCACACACACACACACACACACACACACATAAATATATACATAGACAGTGTTGGAACTCTTTTAAACAAAATAATATATATATATATATATATATATATATAAGATGGGCTTCTTTCAGTTTCCATTTACCAAATCTACTCACAAGGCTTTGGTCAGCTTGAGGCTATAGTAGAAGACACTTGCCCAAGTTGCCATGCAGTGGGACTGAACCCAGAACCATGTGGTTGGGAAGCACGTTTCTTGCTACACAGCCACAAATCAACAAAAAAATGTACTCTATCCAGCAAGAGGTAAATATCATTTAGTAAGTATATGTATTACAAAAGAGCTATTAATATTTTCATGTTTTATGAGACATTAAATTGGCAGATTTATATAACATGCCAAGCATCGTCAAGCAATCTGCCACTTAAATGTATCTCCCCTATTGAAACTAGTACGTACTAGTGCATACTTTCAACATAGCTCTCAGGCATGACATAGAATGTGACAAAGCTGGCCCTTTGAAACCCAGTTACTACTCATTTTTGTAAGCTGAGTAGACTAGAGCAACATGAAATAAAGCGTCTTGCTCAATGAGACAGTGCACAGATAGGTATCGAACACATAGCTTTATGGTCATGAGCCAGATACCCCAACCACTTGGCTGCATGTCTACATACATGGAAGTGGTAAGTGTAGGAAGACATGGAATGAGGTGGTAAAGCATGATCTTTGAACATTAGGCCTCAGAAAGCCAATGACTAGTGACCAAGACCTTTGGCGATATGCTGTGCTTGAGAAGGCCCATCAAATCAAATGAATTGGCCCATCAAATCAATTGCACTCATGCCAGTGGCACATAAAAAGCACCTTTCAAGCATTAAGCCTCATGGAGGTTGATATTCATGTTGCATAACTAGCACCTGTGATGGAGGCACATGAAAAGCACCTTTTGAGCGTTGGGTCTCAGGGGTATTGTGCCCAGTGTCACATAACTAGCACCTGTACCAGTGATATGTAAAAAGCACTTTTTGAATGTTGGACCTCACAGAAGCAATGACAAATGACCAAGACCTTTGGCAATGTGCCGTGCTTGAATAGAAGACCCATCAAGCCAAGAAAAATTGTAGTCATGACAGACACTGGTGTCATACAACTGGTACCCATTACACTCTCTGAATGGTTAGCCTTTAGGAAAGGCATCCAGCTGTAGAAAACATACCAAATCAGACTGGAGTCTGGTATAGCCACTCAGCTTGTCAGCCCTTGTCAAACTGTCCAACCCATGCCAACATGGACAATGGATATTAAATGATGATGATGACGATTATATATATATATGGCTGAGTGGTAATAAGCTTGCTTCCCAACCACTTGGTTTCAGGTTCAGGCCTACTGCATAGCACCTTGAGTAAGTGTCTTCTACTATAGCCTTGGGTCAACCAAAGCCCTGTGAGTGGATTTGGTAGACAGGGACTGAAAGAAGCCAATTGTGTGTGTGTATGCATGTATACATCTATATACATGAGTGAGTAGATAAACGAATGAAGGACACTCAACAAATTACGTGGGAGTTACATGTATGGATCAAAACAGTTTGATTCAAATTCAAAATGGCTGAAGACTAGAATTGTGCTTGAAACTTAAGAGTACCAACAAATTTGAATCAGACTGTTTTGATCCATATATATATATATATATATATATATATATATATATCTGAAGAAGGAATTCTAATTCCAAAATATCATCGGACTATGGTAAAAAAACTAATTACTATTTTTCTGATATTCGGAGGCCATTTACAAAAATGGATTTGAATTTGTTGTCAAATGTCGACTTTCAGTTCTTAGAGGAGGATTTCCCGGTCATGAAAGAAAGTAACCAAGTTCATAACCAAGAAGGAATGGAAAAGCCAAGTTTTTCTGCTGCTGTCAGTGGCAATTTCTGTGAATTGGAGGTATCTAAGGAACATTTATTTAAGTTTCAAAATCATATAAAGAAAAGTGGCAACGAAACCAAACTTCTGCCACCACAGGACATGATACAAAATTTAACTGCCAGAACAGTAGTATACAAAATATACAACCGTAAAGAAAAAAGAATAATGTCAGTGAAGAATGAGGTTGTAGAGAAGTGCCTCTATGGGGAAAAATTACTTATGTTGGTCGAGGACCAAGAAGTGCCACTATTGAGGCGCAATTTGAAAACGCTGAAATATCAAAAGAAATATTGACTCAAACGCTAAAATATGAGGAGATAATGTTGCTCCCGACCTACCTAGGCAAGAGGACTGCAAAAATAACGATAGATGAGATACCAGCTGGTTATGATGTAACCTGGATGGCAGCGGCCATAATTTACGACGCAGAAGAAGAAATATCAATACTGCAAATGAAAAAGTGAGAGGCTCTAAACTGGAAAAGCCAAACACACAAGATGATAGTTCAAGCCTCAAACGAAATACTCGAATTAAGGCCCGACTGTATTTTTTTAGGGGAGGGACTAAGTGCTAGAGATGCTTCAAATGTGGAGAAAAAGGGCACGTCCACTTGGAGCACGAAAAAGTTAAAAAACAACAACAGAAAAAGGCTGAGGTCCCTCCCCAAAAAGAAAGTAACAAGAAAGTAACGGAAAGCAACACAGAAAAAGTGGAGGAAAGGAAAATACAAAACGTAGAAGACACACAACAGAAGAAAGTCAAAGAGGAAACGGAGTTTACCACAGTGGTTTCACATAAAAGAAAGAAGTCATGCCCCAGACTCCCCTCCCCTGACAAAGAAGACATCTACACAAAACGCAAACATACAGAAAAAACTACCCAATCCACCCCTAAGTCAAAACCTGCCACCAACCCCATCCCAAAAAATGCACTAGGAGAAAGGATTGTGAAGTACAATGAGAAAAGTGGTGTTCTACAAAGAGTATTAACTGTGAATAAAAAAACCTATACTTTTCAATCGATACAAGGTATCATTATATTTTGTATCTTTTCATTTGTCTTGCTTGCTTGTGTTCCGGCATTTGCTGAATTTTCTTGAGAACAATCTTCACTTAGT
>NC_142939.1:37411062-37413562 GCF_046866305.1 Octopus bimaculoides
ATATTTATATATATGTATGTATGTATATATATTTATATGTATGTATGTATATATATTTATATGTATGCATATATATATATTTATATGTATGTATATATATTTATATATATGTATGTATGTATGTATATATATTTATATATATGTATGTATGTATATATATTTATATATATGTATGTATGTATATATAGATATTTATATATATGTATGTATGTATGTATATATATTTATATATATGTATGTATGTATGTATATATATTTATATATATGTATGTATGTATGTATATATATTTATATATATGTATGTATGTATATATATTTATATATATGTATGTATGTATGTATGTATATTTATATATATGTATGTATGTATATATATTTATATATGTGTATGTATGTATATATATTTAAATATGTGTAGGTATGTATGTATATTTATATATGTGTATGTATGTATGTATATTTATATATGTGTATGTATGTATGTATATATATATATGTATGTATATGTATGTATGTATGTATATATATATATATGTTTGTATATAGATATGCAGGGCAGGGAATCATCAATTAGTAATAAAATTAATAATTAACAATTTCTGCCGGGTAGCTCAGTATGAAAAAAACCTTCTTCGGTAAATAATTTATAATCATAAATATATAGGGATTGACAGTAACCTGCTTCTCCAACATACTGAGAATTCAGAAATAGCAGTCAAAGAACTACTGATTTCAAAACTACAAATTATTACTCCAGATTGATAGCGATATTTTTGATACACACAGAACAAAAAACAATAGAGAAGGGTAAAAAACACTTGCCTTTTAGTTAATTTAGTACAATTGTTTCACAGTTAAGAGTACATAATACTCTATTCTGATCTTCAGCTAAATATTCTAATAAATTTGTTAATGTCTAAATAACTCACGTTAATTTTGACCATGTGAACATCAATACCACGTGAAGAAGACGTTAAGAAATTTCTTAACGTCTTCTTCACGTGGTATTGATGTTCACATGGTCAAAATTAACGTGAGTTATTTAGACATTAACAAATTTATTAGAATATTTAGCTGAAGATCAGAATAGAGTATTATGTACTCTTAACTGTGAAACAATTGTACTAAATTAACTAAAAGGCAAGTGTTTTTTACCCTTCTCTATTGTTTTTTGTTCTGTGTGTATCAAAAATATCGCTATCAATCTGGAGTAATAATTTGTAGTTTTGAAATCAGTAGTTCTTTGACTGCTATTTCTGAATTCTCAGTATGTTGGAGAAGCAGGTTACTGTCAATCCCTATATATTTATGATTATAAATTATTTACCGAAGAAGGTTTTTTTCATACTGAGCTACCCGGCAGAAATTGTTAATTATTAATTTTATTACTAATTGATGATTCCCTGCCCTGCATATCTATATTTTAACAATAACTCCAGGGTAGATGGTTATACCGCAGGAATTCGTACGAGTCTCTTTCCTAAACGGAACTATTTCTGATACACGCTGAATTGAAATTCATTAGGGCAAGAGGTTTTGAATTTACTGTCCGAAAAATTTCTTAACGTCTTCTTCACGTGGTATTGATGTTCACATGGTCAAAATTAACGTGAGTTATTTAGACATTAACAAATTTATTAGAATATTTAGCTGAAGATCAGAATAGAGTATTATGTACTCTTAACTGTGAAACAATTGTACTAAATTAACTAAAAGGCAAGTGTTTTTTACCCTTCTCTATTGTTTTTTGTTCTGTGTGTATCAAAAATATCGCTATCAATCTGGAGTAATAATTTGTAGTTTTGAAATCAGTAGTTCTTTGACTGCTATTTCTGAATTCTCAGTATGTTGGAGAAGCAGGTTACTGTCAATCCCTATATATTTATGTATGTATATATGTATATATATATATGTATGTATATGTATGCATGTATGTATATATATATATGTATGTATATATATGTATGTATGTATATATATATGTATGTATATATATGTATGTATGTATATATATATATGTACGTATGTATATGTATATATGTATGTATGTATGTATGTATATATATATATGTATGTATATATATGTATGTATATATATATATGTATATATGTATGTATGTATGTATATATATATATGTATATATGTATGTATGTATATATGTATGTATGTATATATGTATATATATGTATATATGTATGTATGTATATATATGTATATATATGTATGTATGTATATATATTTATATATATGTATGTATGTATATATATTTATATATATGTATGTATGTATATATTTATATATATATGTATGTATGTATATATATTTATATATATGTATGTATGTATGTATATAGATTTATATATATGTATGTATGTATGTATGTATGTATGTATGTCTGCCAAATCAGACTGGAGCCTGGTGTTGCCATCCGGTTTCACCAGTCCTCAGTCAAATCGTCCAACCCATGCTAGCATGGAAAGCGGACGTTAAACGATGATG
>NC_142939.1:37678635-37793635 GCF_046866305.1 Octopus bimaculoides
AGAGAGAGAGAGAGAGAAAGCAAGCAAGAGAGAGTAAGAAAAAGAGAGAGAAATATATATATATATATATACATATAAATTTTTTATCATCATCAGTGTTGTTATCATAATCATCATCATCATCCTTATAATTATTAAGGCAGAAAGCTGGCAAAATCATTAGCACATGGGCAAAATGTTTAGTGGCATTTTGTCCATTTTTATGTTCTGGATGTTCCACCAAGATCAACTTTGCCTTTCATCTGTTTAGTGGTTAATAAAATAAGTACCAGCTGAGCACTGGAGTCGATGTAATCGATTTGCCCACACCTCTGAAATTGCTGGCCTTATTATTATTATTATTATTATTATTATTATTATTATTATTATTATTATTTTATGTTTGACTTTTGTTTTGCATTTGTACAAGTTGGATCCAAGTCTCACCCAGAGACCTCAAGAGACAACAAGTTAGAAGTTCATGTAGGTGTTATGCCTAGGGTACCATATATTTGGATTTGTACAGTTTTGTTCAAGTGAATGTTTAAGAAACCATAAGAAAATTATGTGTTTGCTTTAAAATTTGAGATCACATAGACAGTATTTTACGTAGGATATGGGCAGTTCCCATGAGCACTATCTTTTGAACTTCAGCCATTTTGGGGTTTCCTGGAATCTGATCTAGGTAGTAATCAGCCCGTTTCGCTGTCATTATTATTATTATTATTATTATTATTATTATCATTATTATTATTATTATTATTATCATTATTATTATTACACTTTCTTCTTGTACAACTGCATTATAGGTGCATCTTTGAACTGCTGGAGAACAGATCCCGTTTCTCAAATCAAACAGATCATTTTGCACAGCTTTCTTACAAGCTGTCCAACATAAGAGCTGTACCATTGGAAAGGTTTTTTTAAATAGCAGTAGTTATCTCTTCCAAAGAAGGATCTTCTGTAAGTTCCTGACTTGTAGTCATCTGAAGGATTTTAGAATTGGTAGTGGATTTTTGATTTAACACGGATTTAGCCCTACTTTTCAGAATTTCATCTTTGCTACTGTTGTAGTGAAAATAGGTACTCCCTTCCCAGACGCCATAAAGTCAGACAGTCAGCCATTGTAAAAGGTCAGTAGTAGTAGAATCATTGTACAAATTCTCAGTTGGAGTCACTGTCAGTTATGTGTTATATACAAGTTTGAGTTACCATCAAGGTAGACATTTCGAAGTCATTGTCTTAATAATATCAGTGATAGCATGAGAGACAAGTCAAAGATAATACAATGCGGAATACCACCACAACATGATAGTAGTGACAAGAATATTACAGTGCCAACAATAACATACAAGTGGACAAGGATCCACATTATAACAGTGGCAAGGAGGATATAAACAATTCACATGGACAATGCTGAAAAGAAAGAAAATTGTTTTTCATGAGAAAATAAACAATTCACATGGACGGCGTTTAAAAATTTTTTACAGAGAAATTAAAAACTCAATACATGAATAACAAACATTTTTGTTGTACATATTTTACAAAAAAATCCATACAATTATGGAAAACTTGTTAGAGGATCGAGATGAGTTGCAAACAATCAGTGTTACAACAACAAATGCTACAAATAATGAAGTCGGTAACAAAACCATAAAATATGTTTTCACCAGACCATGTAGCAAATTCAATGAATGAATTTAAATATGACCCGGAAGAAGGAGTCACCTTCGAGGCATATTAGTGAAGATTTTGGATGGATGAAATGAAAACGCATCTAATTCTGAGGAAACTGATGATAAAGCATAAAAATACTGTAACTCTATATTGCCTAAAAAGTTTCTGCCGTAAATTTCAAAGACACAATTCACATTTTATGTAAGATGTTTAGTGAAAAACATCGTTATTCAACGCACATTGGAAGTGATAGAACACATATGTGAGTAGAGTGAATAGAGAGTGTGAGAGATTTAAACTGGATAAACTAACTCCAGACTCATTCAAGTGCCTGATTTTTGCTCAGAGACTTACTGCTAAAAAGAACACAGAAGTTAGAACAAAAATTTTTGCAAAGCTGGAAATGAACCAGGATATAACTCTCCAGAAACTGTCAGAAGAATGCAATAGGATATTAAAAGTAAGGCAAGACACAGAAGAAATCCAATGCAGAGATTGTTTACAGCTAAAACCAGTGTGGATGAGTTGGAAGACGGATAAAGTGTTACACAAAAAACACGATATACAACAGGAGATAAACCCATGTAAGGTGGTAGGCACCTGAGAAAAGAGTGTCCGTTCATAAAAGCAAAGTGTTTTCTTTGTGGGAACACAGGACACATTAAATCATACTGCAGAACTAAGATGACGAAAAATTTGACCACACCAAAAAAAAACAAAAAAAAACTAAATAATTTTGTACAGCAAACAGAAAATTCATGAAGGTGAGATTCAAAACCACTAGTGTCAAAATACAATTAGACATGGGTTGTGACATTACTATCATAAATGAAGAAACATGGTAACAAATCGGTAAGCTGAAATTATCTAAATCAAATAAAGTAGCATATGGTGTCACAGGAAAGAAATTATATTTCATCAGCAAATGTATTTGCAATGTAACTGTTCTAGTGAGAGTCATTGACACCCCTGGCAGACTGGTGAATGGACTAGCCAAACTCTTATGAAAAGTAGAGGTTGATAGTAGTCAGAGAGAAAGCATTTTGGTATTCTCACAAAGTACGTCATGTGAACACATTGATTAAACCTCCACTGTATAATTTATCTACACCAACCTGTGGCAGGATATAAAAGTGGCAATGAGATATTTGAAGCTTGTGTAGGACTCAAACCAAAGAAAAGATTATCTAACATGGAAGATTTGTTGGCTCACCATGGTACAGTTGTAACAGCAACAACAACAGTTATAACAACAACTACAACAACAATAGCAACAGTTACTGGAAGTAATGTTGAAGAAGTCTGAAAATACTTCAGGTTCATTCTCATCAGACAGCGTAGCAAATTCAATTGGAGAATTTATTTATAACCCAGAAGTACTACTTTTTCTTCATATTTTAGAAGATATGAAGAAATCTTCAAATAAGAATGTAAAAATTAGAATGATGGGAAGCAGGTGCAACTACTTTTAAGAAAGTTATTGCCTGTCGAACACAAAAACTACTGTAACTAGATTTTGCTGAAGAAACTAGGTGACATTTGTTTCGATGAAACAGTTAATTTGTTCTTGAGAATTTTCAGTGAAAGAAGTTTCCTGTTCAATACACATTGGCAATGTTTAAATTTAGTTAAAAAAGATGAAGATTTCACCACCTATGCTGGGATAGTTAACAGAGAGTGTGAAAAATTCAAATTAAATGAATTAACCCCAGATTTATTCAAAAGCCTAATTCTTGTTCAAGGTTTAACAGTAAGAAAAGACACTGATATATGCTCTCATATATTAACAAAATTAGAACAAGACCAAAAATTAACTCTGCAGGCAGTGGCTGAAGAATGCCAGAGGATTATAAATTTAAGGCATGATGTGAATAAAATTAAAGAAAAAGATTGCTCTCAGATACATGCATGTCAACCTGAAATGAATAAGAAAAAAGAAAACTGAATGTCTAGGCAAAATCCATGCTATGGCTTGCATTTTAAAAGTAATTGTCCTTTTAAAAATCTTAAATGTTTTCATTGTGGAAAAATCAGACTAAAAACTCAAATTGTATAGCAAAACAAAAAAAAGGGGTCAAACAAAACAAATTATAGAAAGAATGTATTGTTAAAAAAAATCCTATGTGAGGCTCAGAAAAGAAAATTTGTATCCATAAAAATGAATAACGTGAATATCAAGTTACAATTGGATACAGGCAGTGATATTATGATAATGCAGATACTAGGAGAATAATAGGGAAACCTAGATTAAAGGAAACTTCGAAAATTGAGCAGTATTTCAGGGAAAAAATTGCATTTTATGGGTGAAATGATAAGTGATGCTACATTTCATGAAAAAACCTTGAAAGCCAAAGTTTTTGTGTTGAAATATACAACAGATATATTTGGAACAGACTGGATGGAACTTATGGGACCTACCCATAAATATTTTTTGTAAGAATGTAAATGGTTCTTCCACCAGTACAAATAAGTAGTCGGAGAATTTTAAAAAAGAATTAAAACAAATTTTTCCTGAAGTTTTTTCTGAAGAATTGGGTCTTTGCACTAAAACAGAGGCAAAGTTTCGAGTGAAAAAAAAATGCTATACCAGTATTTAAACCAAAAAGAATGGTACCTTTCGCACTGTGGAAACAAGTTAACGAAGAATTGGATAAACTTGAAAAGCTTGGAGTTATTGCAAAATTTGATTACACAAATTGGGCATCCCCTACAGTTTATGTCAAGAAAAAAATAAAATCTGAGTATGCACTGATTTCTCAACAGGGTTAAATGAATGTTTGATGCTATATAATTACTCATCACCAAGTACAGAAGAAATGTTTGCAAAGTTGAATGAAGGAAAAGTTTTTTTCAAAGTTGGACCTATCTGAAGCAGGTAAAAGTCAATGAGGAATGTTCAAAATTATTAACAATAAATATTCATAAAGGGTTATATAAATTTAATCAACTCCCCTTTGGTAGAAAACTAGCACCTGGCATTTTCCAACAAATTATGGACATTATGCTCACAGGTTCGGATTTCACTGTAGCTTACTTTGATGACATACTCATAAACAGTAAATCTCGAGGTCAGCATGCTGAGCATGTTAAAAAGGTCTTTGAAAGAATAAAAGAGTATGGTTTTAAGCTCAGTGAGGAAAAGTGTGAATCTTCTATGCCAAGAATAAGATATCTAAGGCAGATTATTGAGGAAAATATGCCTCCACTAATGAACATTACAATATTACAAGCATTTTGGGGGCTTGAAAATTACTACCAGATATACTTATTGAATATGCACGATTTAAGAGCACTCCTGAATAGCTTGTTGAAAAAGACGTTCAGTGAAATTGATTGGACAAATGCCAAAAAGCCTTTGAAGAAATTAAAAACATCTTAACATTGGAACTGTCATTATCACATTTTGACCCAAATTTAGAAATTGTAGTGGCAGCAGATATTAGTGAAAGTGGTATTGGAGCTGTGATTTTACATAAGTATGAAGATGGTAGCCTGAAAGCAGTAGCTCATGCTCCATGCTCATTATTGCTGACTGAGAAAAGGGACAGCCAAATAGAAAAAGAGGCATTAGCCATCATATTTGCAGTAAAAAAATTCCATAAATTTATACATGGAAGAAGGTTCCATCCACAGACAGACCACTGCCCACTATTGTCAATCTATGGAACAAAAAAAGGGTATCCCCACTCATACAGCCAACAGATTGCAGCACGGGAATGATCCTACTGAATTATGACTTCAAGATGAAGTATTTGCCATCGAAAAATTTGTGACATGCAGATGGTTTGTCGAGATTGATACCAAAATACAGTGAACTACTAGAAGACAGTGTGATAGCAGCATTAATAGCCAAAAATGAAATAAAAATCATATTGTGCAATGTTATGTATGAATTGCCTGTGACATTGGAGGAAATAAAAATTAAGGCAGAGATGGATGAGTTTATCATAAAAATGAATAAAATAGTGAGATCAGAAGTAACAAGTAAAAGCATACATGTGGCTGGATATAACATGATTTCGAATTTGTACTTGATAATGATAATGTGCTTATGTATGCACAGTGGGTTGTAATGCCTACCTCACTACAAAATCGAATGTTAAAGGAATTCCACACTGGACATCCAGGAATTTCTAGAATGAAGACACTTATGAGGAATTACAATTACTGGCCAAAAATGGATCTAGATATCGAGAAGTTGGTAAAATGCTGCAGAGGATGTGCTCTTGCAGCAATGTCACCACCTATAAAATTTCAATCTCAGCCCAAAACTGATATTCCATGGTCCAGAACACACATAGAATTCGCAGGACTGTTAAACCGATCATATTATCTAATAATGGTAGATAGCGTTACTAAATGGCCAGAAATGTGTAAATGTAGCAAGCCAACATCCACGGTAACAGTCAAATTTCTAGATGAACTTTTTCCTAGGTATGGTGTCCCTGATACCATAGCCTCCGATAACGATACACAATTCACGGTGAATGAATTTAAGCTGCTACCAGTAAGAAAAACAAATAGGGAAAACATTAAAAATATGACAAAGTTTTTTTAATATCAGTGACAAGGTGTTTTTCAAAATATATAAAAATGGAAGACAAGGTTGGGAAGACGAAGTAGTAACAAAAAGAATAGGTAAAATGACATATATGATAAGAGGCAAAAAATGGGAATGCAAAAGGCATTTAAACCAGCTAAAAAATAGATATATGTAAAAAAGAAAAGAGATACCCATGGAAGTGTTCTATGACACATTTGATGCTCCAACGCCACAAGTAATCGAACCTAGTCAGAGCAGCACAAAAAAGAAAAAACAAACAGAACAATTGGAAGTAGTGCCTAAACAGAAGAAATATTAAACTTCCCAAAGGAAGAAAATCTCAAAAAGGGAGATGTGATGAAAATAAGTAAATAAATAAAAATAATATTGATTTCCAATGGAAGTCAATCTCAAAGGGGGAGATGTGGTGAGAGTTACTGACACTCTTGGTGGATTGGAGAATGGACTAGCTGAACTTTTATAAAAAGTAGAGGTCAGTAGTAGTTGGAGACAAGCATGTTGGTAGTCACATGAAGTATGATGTGTGAACACTGATTAAACCTCCGCTGTGTAATTTATCTATACCAACCTGTGGCAGGATATAAAAGTAATATTTTGAGGTGAAACGAAAAGGACAATCGTTTGTGTTGAAAAAGTCACTAAACCTATTTGGCACAGAATGCATGGAGTTATTTAAAGTGTGGGATACCCCCATTAGTGTTCTCTGTGAAAATGTAGTCAGCACGGTAAAAAGTTTGAAGGAAGTCAAACAACTGAGGCAAAAAATTTTTTGATTGTTTCCAAATGTTTTTCTGGAAGAATTAAGCTGTTGCACTAAAACAGAAGAAAGGATCACGGTAAAAGAAAAGCAACACCTGTTTTTAGGCCCAAACGGCATGTGCCATTTGCAGCATTGGACCAGATCAACAAAGAGCTAGAAAGACTAGAAAGTCTAGCTATAATTGAAAAAGTCAACCATTCAGATTGGGTAGCTCCAACGGTTCACGTAAAGAAAAAAATAATAAACTAAGAGTGTGTGCGGACTTTTCAACTGGATTAAATGACTGTTTAGTTGAACTCAGTATCCATTACCAAGCCCAGAAGTGTTCTCAAAACTAAATAGAGGAAAAAATTTTCTCAAAGTTAGACCTCTTGGAAACCTCTCTACAGATACAGGTAGAGGAAGATTGCACACACCTTTTAACAATTAACATACACCTTGGATTGTATAAATTCAAGCAGCTTCCTTTTGGAGTAAAAGTGGCGCCTGCCATATTCCAACAAGTGATGGATGCAATGCTAAATGATTGCAGCATTGCTATTGTTTATCTTGATGGTATTTTGATAAAGAGCAAGTCAGTGGAGCAACACTTCGAACATATTAAGAAAGTATTCAGAAAAATAAATGAATACGGGTTTAGATTAACAGAGGAAAAGTGTGAATTTTTTATGAAAAAATCAAATATTTGGGTCAAGTAATTGACGAGAGGAGATGAAAGCCAGACCCAACAAGGTGAATGGCAATACAGAATATGCCTCCCCCAATGAACGTAAAAATTGTTACAAGCATTTTTAGGCTTGGTAAACTACTATCAAGTATATATCCTGAACATACACAACACAGGGGCTCCACAGAACAAGCTGTTAAAAAAGGATGCCAAATGGTTTTGGTCAGAAAAATGCATCTGAGGACCTAAAAAGCATGTTAACTTCAGACTTGTCGCTTACACACTTCGATCTGAAGTTGGAAACTATGCAAGTGAGTACAGGGTAGGTGTCTTATTCTTACACAAATGTGAAGATGGCAGCCAAAAGGCCATAGCTCATGTGCCAAGAACACTATTGCCAGCAGAAAAAAATTATAGCCAAATGGAAAAAGAGACATTAGCAATTATATCTGGCATAAAAAAGTTCCACAAGTTTATACATGGTAAACGGTTTACACTACAAACAAACCATTGCCCATTGCTAACGATTTATGGATCCAAGAAAGGAATCCCAGTACATACATCAAACAGGTAGCAGTGATGGGGCACTATACTACTAAACTCTGACCATGCAATGGAACATTTACCTTCAAAAAAGCTAGGACATATTGATGACCTATCTAGGTTAATTCCCAGAAATAGGAAACCATTCAAGGACACACTACTAGCAGCCCTAAGAGCTGAAGGGGAACTTAAACACATAACGTGGAACATTGGAGGAGAGTTACCAATAACTCTGGAGGAAATAAAGCAACACATGTCAAAAGATAAGTTCATTAATGAAACAAAAAAACTCGGTGGTCAACTAAAGAAAGCAAAAATAGTTTCAGTAAGAAAAATCAGCAACAGTTAAACATATATTCAACATGCGATTGCATACTAATGTATGGCCAAAGGGTAGTGATACTTGAGACTTTACAAAAAAGCATGAAAGAATTCCATATTGGACATCCCAGGATCGCAAGGATGAAAACACTTATGCACAGTTATGTATATTGGCTGAAGACAGACAAGGAAGTTGAAAACATAGTAAAAGACTGCAGAGGATGTGCTCTGGCAGCAAAATTGCCTACTATAAAATGGGAGCCTTGGCCAGACATAAAAAGTTCATGGTCGAGACTACATATCGATTTTGTGGGTTCGTTAAATGGTTATTACTGTTTAGTAGTAGTGTTTTACAAAATGGTTGGAAATTGTTAAGTGTAAAAGACCAACCTCTGAAACAGCAATAAATTTTTTGCACGAGTTATTTGCAGGATTTCTTGTCCCAGATGTGATTATATCTGATAATGGAACACAATTTGTGTCCAGTGAATTTTAAAACTTCTGTGAAATGTTCATGGTAGAACATAAAACAATAGCGCCTTACCAGCCCACATGAAATGGACAGACAGAGCATTTTGTGGACATTTTTAAAAGAGCTTTGAGAAAAGCAAACAAGGAAGTCACAGACAAAGTCACTCTGCAACAATTCCTAAGGGTATACAGGGTGACACCAAACCCCAATATACCAGTAGGAAGCTCACCAGCAAAACTGATGTTTGCAAGGAAGGTAAAATCAGTTTTTGATAAACTGTTACCTGGCAAGGAAAGAAAAAGTACCAGGAAAGACAATCCAAAATTTTTCAAAATTGGTAATAAGGTGTACATGAGGTCATATAAAAATGGAAAACAGTCCTGGGAAGAAGGCAAAATTACAAAGTACATAGAAAAAATGATGTATGGAATCAAAAGCAGAAAAGATATTGAAAAAAGACACAGAAACCAGTTGAAGAAGAGATTCATAGAAAATGAATCAGGCAGATTAGAAGAACCTATGGAATGGCTGTATGACACACTCCAGATACCAACACAGTTACAGATGGTTTACAGGTGGTTGAACCCACATGTACAGACGCCAAAAAGAAAAAATATGAAGCTAGAAAAAAAATGCTAAAAAGGAAGGAGGGGTGAATAAAGTAAAATAAAATTACTTGCTTCCCAAAGAAAAAAAATTACAAGGCGAGATGTTATCGTGAAAATGGTACTCCCCTTCCCACATGACAAAGTGGTGTGACAGCCACTATAAAGTCAGACAGTCAGTCGTAGAAGGTCAGTAGTAGTAGAGTCGTTGTACGAGTTCTCAGTTGGAGTCAATGTCAGTTACGTGTTATATATAAGTTCAAGTTACCGTCAAGGTAAACGTTTCAAAGTCATTGTCATATGGATGTATCAGTGATAGCGCGATAGATGAGTCAAAGATAATAAGACTTGGAATACCGCCACAACATAATAGTGGTGACAAGAATATTACAGTGCCAACAATAACATACAAGTGAATGAGGATCCACATTATAACAGCTACTTAAGAGTTTTAACCTCTCATTAGAAAAAATATGTTCCATAACACCCTTTTTTGGACAAAATACACTTTTGAAATTATCATGCAATGCTCTCAAGTTGTAGGAGTTAGCAACCAGTTCCAATACTTGGGAGGGGGTGTCCCACCAAGAATTTTTCATTTCACACAATTTTTTCTGAGCAATTTTCTTAGAGGTGTATAAGGGTATGAGTGATAGAGGTGTATAAAGGTATGAGTTTTTGTCTGAAATCCATGTCTCATGTCTTTCAAGCATGGTTATTTATCATGTCTGAAAATTACATCTTATAGATGACATCCTCCTTTCTAGCTGCCTTTGAGGCTCTCCGTTGCTTGCTGCAACAACTCAGTGGGTATACCACGAATTTCGTCTCTAATTCCTTCCTTCACTTCATCCAGCATCCTTGGCTGTGACATGTAGACCTGACTCTTAGGGTAGCCCCACAAGAAAAAATCACAAACAGACAAATCCAGTGATTTTGGGGACCAGTAAATGTCACTGAATCTTGAGATGACAGTTACTGAACAAATCTTGCACAGCTGCCATTGATTGCCTTGTGGTGTGCGATGTCACCCCATCCTGTGGAAACCAGACTTTATGAAGTTGTGGAAAATTTTTCAATGCAGGTGCAACAAAAGATTGCAGCATCTCAACATATCGATCCGAAGTGACAGTCTTTGTTATCCAATCTTCATTTTCAAAAAAGTAAGATCTGATAACATCATGTGACAAAACTGCACACCATACTGTCACCTTGCTACTGTGTAAAGGGCATTAATGAAGATTTTTAGGGCTGCTGTCTGCCCAGTAACAATAGTTCTGCTTGTTCACATAACCTGTGATGGGTCTCATCTGACATCCACAGTTTGTCTAGAAATTCATTGTTTCCATTTATGTTTTCCATAATTTTTTGACAGGTCTAATCACAATTGGTGATCATTCTCCTTCATTTCTCGCAAAATAGGAATTATTGAAAAACCCAACAAACATAGGAAAAATCCAAATACAGCAAAAAAAACTGATTGACAAATGTTAAATAAAATGGCAACTATTGAAATGCATAGAGGCAACCATGAAGTACTGTACATTTGGCAGCACTGCAATACAGTGAGCCTCATGCAGAAACAACCTCGCAATTTAGTAACCATGGATCAGTGGAACAGTCAACAACATGCATTCACCATAAAAATGTTTTACAAAAACGACAATACTTTAGAGGGCATGCAGTGTGAATTGTGATGTTATTTCAATTTAGGGTCAAGTTCCCCCAAAACATGTGATAAAAACATAGATTAAAAACTTTGAAGCGACTGGATCGGCTCTGAAAAATGCCAACAGGACAACCAAGAAGTGCTCGTACTCCACAGAATATTGAGGCCTTACCATTTCAGTATTAAGGAGCCCATAGCATTCAACTCATAAGCAAGCAACTGTGGTAAGGTTGTCATGAAAGAGTGTTCACCAAATTCTCCATTTTGACTTAATATTTCATCTGTACAAGCAGCAGATAGTACAAGAACTGAAGGAGAATAATCGCCAACTGCGATTAGAATTCTGTCAAAGAATTATGGAAAACATAAAGAAAAACAACAAATTACTCGATGAGCTGTGGATGTCAGCTGAGATCCATTTTCATCTCACAGGTTATGTGAACAAGCAGAACTATTGTTACTGGGCAGAGAGCAACCCTGAAGAACTTCACGAATGACTTTTACACAGCAGCAGACAGTTTTGTCACATGATGTCATCAGATCTTACTTTTTTGAAAATGAAGATGGAATAACAACAACTGTCACTTCGGGTCGGTATGTTGAGATGCTGCAATCTTTTGTTATACCTGCATTGAACAATTTTCCACAACTTCACAAAGACTAGTCTCAACAGGACGGGGTGACATCGCACACCACAAGGCAATCAATGGCAGCTGTGTGAGATTTGTCCAGCTACTGTATCATCTCAAGATTCAGTGACATTCACTGGCCCCCAAAATCACTGGAGTTATCCGTTTATGATTTTTTTCTTGTGGGGCTACCTTAAGAGTCAGGTCTACATGGCTCAACCAAGGACACTGGATGGATTTTAGGAAGGAATTAGAGATGAAATTCGTGGTATACCCGCTGAGTTGTTGCAACAAGCAACGGAGAGTCTCAATGGCAGATTGGCAGAATGCATGCATAGAGGAGGATACTGTCTATAGGACGTAATTTTCAGACATGAATAATTTGGATTACTGATTTTTAAAAGGCAAGTTGTTTCATTTCTGTCAATGGGTTTATCAAAAGTTCCTATCTTTTTTTTTTTCTGTGTCACCCTGTATTATAATATAGTCTTATAATAGCTAACTTACAAATTGGTTTCATACCAGAGATGGAGAACCAATTCCAGCACTCATCTGAAATGGCTGAAAAGAACAGTTTAATGTGGGCTCTTTGCCAATGGAAACTTGAAAGTGCTATATCTGGTTTATAGTCCTCAGAGATATAAAAAAAACTAGGCTGAAATTTGTGAAAGAAATCACCCACATCAAACACAGGATCCTACCAACACATCCTGCCAAATCTAAGCTAACTCTCTCCCTAAGTAGTTGGGCTATGACTCTGTAACTTTCATCACCTGATCCAGCAATTTGATACCTCTGTAATTATTTCTATCTAAGGTATCAGCTTTACCTTTGTAGCAGTTGACTACAGTTCTGCTACACCAGTCATTGGGTATGTCTCCTTTGTGAACCACCTGATTTACAATACAGGTGACTAGACCATAAACCACATCATCCAAACCTAGGGTAACATGGTGGTGGAACAATGTGGTAGACAGGGCCATTAGAGCTAAGAAACAAGCCTGGAAGGCATGGAAGAATAGGGGAAGCAGGGTACTGCATCAGATTACTAGAAGGGGTACAAGGAAACAAGTATATCTAGCCAAACAAGAAGCAGAAAAGAAGTTTGCCAATGTTCAGTGACATGAGGACAAAAGAACTGAAGTGTTTCAGATTGCAGGACAGTGTATGAGAGAATATCATGATGTCATAGGAGAGAAATGTGCCCATATGGATGATGGTGCACTTGCATGTAATGATTCTGCAAAGAAAGAGGCTTGGAAATATCATTATGAAAGACTGCTGAATGTGGAAAATGAGTGGGAGGAGGAGAGTCTGCCAAATGTTGACTCAATTGAGGGACTGGCTACCCAAATCGACAGTTCCATGGTAGATACAGCAATTAAGGATACAAAGACAGGAAAAGCTGCCAGCCCATTAGGAATCTCAACTGAGATGTTTAAGATATCTGGCGGTATGGGTTATGGTCTAGTCACCAAATTGCTGGATCAAGTGATGAAAGTTACAGATAGAATCATAGCCTAACTAATCAGGGAGATTAGATGAGATGCAGTTTGGTTTTGTGCCAGGGAGAAGCACTACTGATGCTATATTTCTGGTAAAGCAATTGCAGGAGAAATACCTAGCCAAAGATAAACTGCTATACTTGACCTTTGTTGATGTAGAGAAAGCCTTTGACAGGGTCCCCCAATCCGTTATCTGGTGGCCAATGTCGAAACTAGGGATAGATGAGTGGTTGGTGAGAGCTGTACAAGCCATGTACAGAGATGCTACCAGTAAGGTGAGGGTTGGCAAAGAGGGTGGCAAGCTGGCAGAAACATTAGCATGCCAGGCGAAATGCTGTTACATTCTGAGTTCAAAATCCATCGAGGTCAACTTTGCCTTTCATCCTTTCAGGGGTTGATTAAATAAGTACCAGTTATGCACTGGAGTCAATGTAATCGACTTAATCCCTTTGTCTGTCCTTGTTTGTCCCCTCTGTGTTTAGCCCCCTATGGGTAATAAATAAATAAATGAGTACAGTGAATAATTCAGGGTACAAGTAGGAGTTCAGCCCTTAGCCCCCTCTTGTTCATCATAGTCCTCCAGGCAATAACAGAAGAATTCAAGACAGACTGCCCCTGGGAGTTCCTCTACGCTGATGACCTTGCCCTTATAGCTGAATCACTACCTGAACTAGAGAAGTTTCAGGTATGGAAGCAAGGTCTAGAATCAAAGGGCCTTAGAGTTAACCTAGCAAAAACCAAAATCTTAGTAAGTAGGAAGGCAGACAAATCACAAATCCCTTCAGGTAGATGGCCCTACATAATCTGTAGAAAAGATGTAGGTAGAAACTCTATAAGGTGCACCCAGTGAAAGCTTTGGACACATAAAAGGTACAGCAATATCAGGGGAAGGTTAACAGGGAAACTAGCTTTTGTATGCAGAAGATGCACAGGTACAATAAACACTGAAAATGGGCACAAAATAGACTCCATCAACTGTCAGGGTGGCAAGCTAGAAGTAATAGACAGCTTCTGTTATCTAGGTGACCATGTTAGTAGTGGAGGTGGATGCTCTGAGAGTGTAGCTGTAAGAATAAGATTAGGATGGGCAAAGTTCAGAGAGTTCCTACCTTTGCTGGCAACAAAGGGCCTCTCTCTCAGAGACCTTCGAACTTTGAGCCTCAGAGAGGCAATGACTAATGACCGAGCACTTCGGTGATGTGCTGTCCTTGAGAGGGCCTGTCAAGCCAAGTGCATCCAGGATGGTAGCATGTAGAGGACACCTTTTGAGCATTGGGCCTCATAGAGGCAAATTGGCTGAGTTCCTTTTGAATGTTGGGCCTCACAGAGGCAATGACCAAGACCTTTGGAATTATGTCATGCTTGAGAAGAAGACCCATCAAGCCAAGTAAAATTGCAGTCATGGCAGATACCGGTGTCATGTAAATTGGCACTCATGCTAGTGGCACGTAAATGCACCCTGGAGTCATGCAAATGTCACTAAAAAGGAATTTTCTTTTGATTAGATACTGAAAAAGAATAAAAAGATTTATTGATATATATTTTTAGATATTGATTGAACCTAAATTTGATATATATCTCTGCTAGTTTTTAGTATTAGACTATCACTTTGGAGCTATTTTTAGCACTCTCTATGGCTTTGATGTCAAAAAATTATTAGATTGCCATGTGCATCCAGTCATTTGAACATAAACAAAAGTATAGCATCTCTGTGTAGCTTTCCTGTAAGATAAATTTCCAACTTCAAGGTAATTTTAAAACTATTAGTTATTGGTGATTGATAACAACCATTAATATTGATTATTTGCATCTTTTTTCTAATTCATGAATCAGGCTTCTTTAAGAATAGAACTATTCATTACCATCCAATTGTAAGTGTATTTACTTACAGTTTTAATTCTTTGCACCTGCTATTTAGGAATTTTTAAATTTACCATCTATTCTTTTCACCATACATAAATGTATAGTATGCTAGCTGTTGCTCAATAATATTTCACTATATATACTTTTTATGTATCATTTAAATTTGTTGTTGAATATCATGTAAATTTTTATTTGAAGTTAACTGAATTGAATCATTTTCTTTCACTGTTGTGTTGCTGGACCTTTTTGAAATTGATTGCAGAGTTCTTTTGTCATTGCCTTATTGAGCTGCTTTTTTGTTGTTCCAAATAATTCTAATTTTGATTATTACGATTTTTCATTCTTAATTCAGGTGCCAAAGCCAAAAACAAGTCAGAAAGCAAAAGCCTTTGAATTTACAGAAAAATTCCCAAAAGAATTTGTATTGGCTCACAATAACCCGTTACATGGCAGGCTGTACTTCAGTGACAAAAGGCATTTTATTGAGTCACATAGAATGAGCAAAAAACATCAAAACCATATTAAATAGACTACTAAAAGTGAACGGCTACCTTTCAACTCATTTGAATTTACTAAAATCAATAAATCTTGGGGTGCAATGGTGACCTAAGTGTTTCTTGAGGCTGACATTCCTTTGCACAAGCTTGCTAATCCAAGTTTGAGAAGTTGCTTTGATTCTATCAATACATCATTACAATCTCGGCATAACTACAGAATTGTACCCACACCCCCGACTTTAGAAGGTCATAACTTTCAGAAAAATGAATATTTTTTAATGAAATTTTCTATGCATATATTATTTATTATGTAGATTCCAAATATACAAAAAATTTCGGTGAAATTGCTTTGGAATGGGGGTGGGGGACAATTTTCGGAAATTCCAACAGAGTCCACTTAAATTCCTCTTAACTTCCAGGAAAATGAATATTTTTTCGTGAAATTTTATACAAATATACCTTGATGTATGTACATTTCGAGCATGTAGAAATTTTGAAGGAAACAACTGCAGGTTATTTTTGAGAAGTGTTCCCCACTCGGTGGTGTTTCGGAGCAAGTCATCCATAATTGTTTCATTTTTCTCTAGTATGTGCGTATGTGCATCCGTAGATTTCTAATGAAGTAATATACGCTGCTTCTGTTCTCTTCTACTTCTCTACTAGAAACATTTACTTGGGAATTTACTTCTATTGAGAAAAAATATTGTGTGCATGTTATTTTTTAACGTAAGTTTTCTTATGACGGCTTCTCTTTTCTGCTTGTTACAGTAAAAAACAAACACCATCAAGAGCAATTCAAAACAATCAGATATCCCATTCAGCTAGTTGTGACCATGTGGGGTAACTGGTTGGATGCCTGCACTTACTATGCCAAGAACCTTGCAGAAGTTACAAAAATTGTAGAGAGTTTTTGGTGCAGAGGGTGAAAGAAGTTGTATGAAATCCTAAGATCAGGACTAACATCAAATTATCTGCAATTGAAACAGTTGATTTTGAAAGCTGAATCAACTGCCTTCACCATATATGATGCTTACAAAAGCCTCAAAGAACTGAAATTCAACAAAGACCCATGTTGCATCATGAATTACATTGATTTCAGATTTAATAAAAACCAAATCAATTTGATAATCCAACTAATGAACCCCAAAGTTTTACCCATGGAATATGCAGATCTGATACAATGACAAGCAACATCAGCTGCTGCAGAATGCAGTTTTTTGATGCTGGAAAAAATCCTTCCAAAAAACAGGAATTATATCATATTGTACTACAATAAATTCCCACAATAGTAATTTTTTAAAAATTGTTTTGATAGTATTTATATATCATAAAGTAATCAAAACTAGAGTGAACTCCCTAATGTTTATAGATTTATTTAATGATAATAATGTTAAACTGAGGTTAAAATCAACCAATTTTTAAGGTTAAAAAAATTGCCTTAGCTATTAATAAAATACAGTATTGATAATATTGTTTATTATAATAACCAAATTACCAAGAGGTTTCACCAAAATTTGAAAACCACACACACGCATTTCTGTACTTCTACCCCACCCCACCCTCAAGCATATATCGTGTATACAATGGTGGCCTTTTCTGCTGCCTAAGCAATTTCTTCTATGGATATCTTTCCAGGTTTCTTACAACAGCATTAATACACACCAAACTGAATGTTACACTTTCATGCCTCCAGTGGCAAACAGCCCACAGTTACTATTCCTTTCAGCTATATCAGATGACTGTCAAATCTGGTTTTCACTACCAGGTATGAAACCAATTGGTATATTTGGCTATTCTGAGACAATAATATTGTATTTTATTATTATTAAAAACAATAACAACAATAATAATCATTATGAAAAAGAGTGGAGGTGTAATTGATGGTAAATGTCAGTAGGGAGTGGGAAGATGAGGGAGATAAAAATGGTTCAGGAAAGTGACAGATAGTGACACAGGAGGTGTAGAAAGCAAAAGTATCACATTTGTGGATAGACCAGAAAGGAGAGAGATGATATGCAGGAGGTGAAAGTGGAGCGAGGAGGATGGATGATGAACTGTGACAGAGATGGGGATGGAAAGTACATGAGAGTGGCTATAGTTAGTGGGGCTAGAAAAGTGGAGCAGCATTGATAGTAGATAGGACCCAATGTTGAGGATGATAGATAATAAGAGAGGTGTTAAAGATGAGATGTGGTAGACCTAAGATGTAGCTCAGTGAGAGAGATAGATAACTGGAGGCACAGAAAGAGGGCGATTGGTGGAAAGTAGTATGGGCAGGGTTGATAATAAAAATGAGGGATGAAGTTTAAAATGAAAACGTTACTGGGGAAAAAGGAGGTGACTGGTTATGCAAAAGTGGTTGTGAATAGAGAAGTTTCAGATGTGGAAACAAGGTTAAGAACCAAAGGGCTTTAGAGTTAACCTAGCAAAAACCAAAGTCATAGTAAGTAGGAAAGCAGAAAAATCACAAATCCTTTCAGGTAGATGGCCATGCTCACTCTGTAGGAAAAGCATAGACAGAAATTCCATAAGATGTACCCGGTGCAACCTATGGACATATAAGAGATGCAGCAATATCAGAGAAAGATTAACTGGGAAAATAGGCTTTATGTGTAGAAGGTGTTCAGGTACAATAAACTCTAAAAATGTACAAAAAATAGACTCCATCAAATGCCAGTGGAGTAAGCAAGATGTAGCTGATAGCTTCCATTATCTTGGTGACCAAGTTAGTAGTGGAGGTGGATGCTCCAAGAGTGTAGCTGCAAGAATAAGAATAATCTGGGCAAAGTTCTGAGATCTCCTACCTCTGTTGACAACAAAGGAACTCTCCTTCAGAGTGACAGGTAAACTGTATGATGCCTGTGTGCAAACAATGGTGCTACATGGCAGTGAAACATGGGCTGTGACCCCTGAGCGTGTGTAGGCTTGAAAGAAATTAAACTAGCATGCTTCACTGGATATGCAATATCAGTGTGCATGTACAACAGAGTGTAAACCTCTTGAGAGAAAAGTTGGACATAAGATGTATTAGATGTGGTATGCAAGAGAGACAACTGCACTAGTATGGTCATGTGATGTGTACGGATGAGGACAGCTGTGTAATGAAGTGCCAATCTCTAATTGTGGAGAGAACCTGTGGAAAAGGTAGACCCAGAAAAACATGGGACAAAGTGGTGAGGCATGATCTTCAAACGTTGGGCCTTACAGAGGCAATGACTAGTGATCAAGACCTTCAGTGATATGCCATGCTTGAGAAGATCCATCAAGCTAAGTGAAATCACAGTCGTGGCCGATGCCAGTGTCATGTAACTGGAACCTGTGCCAGTGGCATCTAAAAAGCACCTGTCAAGTGTTGGGCCTCATGGAGGCAATGTGGCCAATGCTGGTGTTGCATAACTGGCATCTATGCTGGTGGCATGTAAAAATCACTTTTCTAGCATTGGGCCTCATGGAGGAAACTGGTACCTGTGCCGATGGCACATAAAAAGCACCTGTCAAGTGTTGGGCCTCATGAAGGCAATGTAACCAACGCCAGTGTCACATAACTAGCTCTAACTAGCACCTGTTCTAGTGGCACATAAAAGCACTTTTTGAGCGTTGGGCCATATGGGGGCAATGACAGATGATCAAGACATTTGGCAATATGCTATGCTTGAGAAGATGACCCATCAAGCCAAGTGAAATCGCAGTCATGGCAGATACTGGTGTCATGCAACTGACACCTGTACCAGTGGCACATATAAGGACCCATTACACTCTTGGAGTGGTTGGCATTAGGAGGGGTATCCAGTCATAGAAACCATGCCAAATCAAACTGGAGTCTGGTGCAGATCCTCAGCTTACCAACCCTAGTCAAACCATCCAACCCATGTCAGCATGGACAACAGATGTTAAATGATGATGATGATGATGTGTTGATTCTTCTCTTAAATGGTTACAGCAGCTGAGTAGCATCATAGTTAAAAGTGATGGAATGATGGGTGTTAAGATGAGATGTGGAGGCATGCTTGTGTGCATGTATGAATGCATGTGTGCATGTGTGTATATATTTATTTATAATCTTATATGCATAAAAACAAGAAACACTCACTGAATAAAAGTCTCAATGCATCTGTAAAATCTAATATTTATGAGTGGCTTTGATGTTTCACTAGTGGTGGCTTGATCAAGGTGAATTTGAACAAACTATCATTATTGAAATTTCAAAATTACTAACAATAATAGTTAGAGAGAGAGAGGGAGAGAGGGGAGAGAGGGGGGAGGGAGGGAGAGAGGGAGGGAGGGAGGGAGGGAGGGAGGGAGGGAGGGAGGGAGAGAAAGAGTGGGAGGGAGGGAGGGAGAGAGAGTGTGTGTGTGTGCGTGTGCGTGCGTGTGTGTGTGTGTACATTAATTTAATTTAATCAATTGTCTTGGGACTCTTAATTCACACTGTTGTTGCTTAGGTCCTGATCATGCCTTACACAGCATACCCATGATGAAAATTATTTTAGCCATGAACATCTCATCCCTGTCCACTTATAATGCCTCTAGGACTACATTATCCAGTATATCCATCAATCTTTAAAATGGTAGATTGTGATTCTAGTGAGATTGGGCTGCTATTGCTACCAAATTCAGTAACCACATAGAGGTCACTTATTGATTTCCAGATCACTTTACTCTCTTACTCATTTATTTGTTTCAGTCATTTGACTGTGGCCATGCTGGAGCACCACCTTTAGTCGAAAAAATTGACCCCCAGAACTTATTCTTTGTAAGCCTGGTACTTATTCTATCAGACTCTCTTGCCAAACCGCTATGTTACGAGGATGTAAACACACCAGCATCAGTTGTCAAATGATGTGGGGGGACAAACACAGACACACACACACACACATATATATATATACAATGGGCTTCTTTCAGTTTCCATCTGCCAAATCCACTCACAAGGCTTTCATCAGCCTGAGGCTATAGTAGAAGACACTAACTCAAGGCGCCACACAGTGGTACTGAACCCAGAACCATGTGGTTGGGAAGCAAGCTTCTTACCACACAGCCTGTGAGATGCTTACAGCACCTAGGTTTCCCAAGCGGTCACCCAACTAAGTACTCACTAGGCCCAACAATGCTTAACTTTGGTGATCGGACAAGAACCAGTGCTTTCAATGTGATATGGCCATTTATGTTGTGTAATTATTTCTCTATAATAAGTCTTTGGGAAAATATCCACTCCCACATTAACACTTTTATACTACCTTACAGTAAGTCTGTAATTGTTTTGAATTCTGTGCATGCATACATATGAATGCCATGAGTGTCTTATTTTCATTAAAGTAGCCATTTTGAGAGAAGAAAGAATAGACAAGTGGCAATGTTTAGGGAAAGATAAAAGGTATAGTTTATAAGACAGATGTGTAGAAATAAAAAGTAATCTTACCAAATAAAGTAGGAGTTACTTTCTTCTTTTCAGTCATAATTCCCTCCAAAGGTTTAATAGTTTTTAATGAGACTGGAGAAGGTTCTAAACTTAACTGAGCAGCTGAAGGTATCAAACCTCTCTCAATTAAATTAAGGATTCCCTTTTGGGCATCTTTCTCAGAGATTGAAAGTGGTATATTCTGAAAGATAGATATACATATTTTAAGAGATTAAAGTTTTCTCATTATATTTTATGAAACACATTTCAGATGAATTATTATGCATTATTTTACACAATTTTTCACATTTTTTACTGGAATTCAAAGCACTAGTTATTGACAATTAAGTCTCTATTTGTCACAACTTTTTACTGGGACTGAACTAAGAAAACTTTATTTCGAGAATTCTACACTCACAAAGACAAGAGATACAAGATGGACATGCATATATACATTGCACATAACAGACTAAATCCTTTGGAACAGTATGTTTCAAAATTGTTTAATTTTGTGAGGAATGAACTCTAATTCAGTAGCATTAACTAGCACATGCATATATACACATATACATTGCATGTATAAAGCCAGTTGTGGTGAATTTCTTACAGAGTACATCTGGAATAAAAAGGCCTACAAGGTCACATATGCCATCACTGTTCAATGCATGGGTGATATCTTTCATAAATTTCATTCTGATTTTTTACACTAACCCTAAAACCCATAAACTAAATATGACAGATATGACATTTTCAAGCCTCCAGGTTCAAAGAGCACATACCATTTCATTTATTTGAGTCATTTCTGATAATTGCTGGATTTGAATTTCCATCTCTGGAATGAAGTGAGTAGGTAACTTGGCCATGATGTGATTATAGTGTAATAAATTATCAATAAATATAATATACCCAATTTATCACTCTTAAATTTTCAAAATTACTGACAATAATGTTTGTGTGTGTGTGTGTGTGTGTGTGTGTGTGTGTGTGTGAGAGAGAGAGAGAGAGAGAGAGAGAGAGAGAGAGAGAAATACACACAGGCATGGCTTTGTGGTTTCATGTTCAATTCACTTTGGAGATCAAGGGGTGACCAAAGCCTTGTGAATGAATCTAGAAGACAGAAGCTGAAAGAAGCCTGTCATGTGTGTGTATGTGTGCATGCAAGTATGTGTGTGTGTGTGTATGTGTGTGATAAGGTTGAATGTTACTGTCTCCTTGCCTTGACATAATGTGATAGTTGTAAGCAAGTGCAGCAAATGTCACAGTCATGCAACCGGTGTCCTTTACTTTCAATTTTCCATATCTGATCATGGGAGAATATTATCTCACTTGGAAACAAGTGAGAGTTAGTGACAGGAAGGGCATCTGGCCATAGAAAATCTGCTTAAACAAATTTCATTCAACCCATGTAATCATGGAAAAGTGAACATTAAACCAATGATGATTATATACATGCACTGACAAGCCTATGATGAGGCTCAGGCAGAGCTGTGTGGTTAAGAAGTTTGCCTCTCAATCACATGATTTCAGTTCCACTATATGTGCTTGTGTGTGTGTGTGTATACATGTATATACACACACACACACACACAAACACACACATACATGTATGTATGTAAGTGTCTATGTATCATCATCATCATCATCATCATCGTTTAACATCCACTTTCCATGTTAGCATGGGTTGGACAGTTTGACTGAGGACTGGTGAACCAGATGGCTACACCAGGCTCCAATCTGATATGGCAAAGTTTCTAAGGCTGGATGCCCTTCCTAACGCCAACCACTCCGAGAGTGTAGTGGGTGCGTTTAAGTGCCACCGGCACGAAGGTTAGTCAGGAGGTACTGGCAACGGCCATGCTCAAAATAGTGTATTTTACGTGCCACCTGCACAGGTGCCAGTCCAGTGGCACTGGCAACGATCTTGCTCAAATGACTTTTCGCGTGCCAGGAAGGCGACGCTGGTAACAATCACGCTCAAACGGTGGTGCCATCACGATTTCGCTTTTGCTTGACCCAACAGGTCTCCACAAGCGGAGTTTAGTGTCCAATGAAAGAGACGTTGGCATGGGGGCCAGTTCTCGAATTTAGTTCAATTTCGATTTCACTTGCCTCAACAGGTCTTCACAAGCATAGTTTACTTTCCAATGAAGGAAAAGTATGCATAAGTGGACTGGCTACATCCCTGGCAGAGGCCTTGGATTTTGGTCTCATTTGGCTTGCCAGGTCTTCTCACACATAGCATATTTCCAAAGGTCTCGGTCACAAGTCATTGCTTCGGTGAGGCCTAATGTTCAAAGGTCGTGCTTCACCACCTCATCCCAGGACTTCCTGGGCCTGCCTCTTCCACAGGCTCCCTCAACCACGAGAGTGTGGCACTTTTTCACACAGCTATCCTCATCCATTCTTACCATGTGACCATACCAGCACAATCGTCTCTCTTGCACACTACAACTGATGCTTCTTAGGTTCAACTTTTCTCTCAAGGTACTTACACTCTGTCAAGTATGCACACAGACATTACACATCCATTGGAGCATACTAGCTTCATTCCTTTCGAGCTTACGCTTGTCCTCAGCAGTCACGGTCCATGTTTCACTGCCATGTAGTATGGCTGTTCGTACACATGCATCATACAGTCTGCCTTTTACTCTGAGTGAGAGGCCCCTTGTCACCAGCAGAGGTAAGAGCTCTCTGAACTTTGCCCAGGCTATTCTTATTCTAGCAGCTACACTTTCAGTACACCCTCCCCCACTACTAACTTGGTCACCTAGATAGCGAAGCTATCAACTACATCTACTTTTTCCCTGGAATGTGGCAGAAGTTGTTTTCTTCACACTTACAGTGTTTATTGCTCCTGAACATCTGCCACATACAAAAATTAACTTCCTAGTTAACCTGCCTTTGATATTGCTGCACCTCTTATGTGTCAATAACTTGCACTAAGTACATCTTATAGAGTTTCAACCTACGCCTTTTCTACACATCGAGCAGGGCCATTTACCTAAAGGGGTTTGTGTTTTTTCTACCTTCCTACTTATTAAGACTTTGGTTTTAGCTAGGTTGACTCTAAGGCCCTTCGATTCTAGTCCTTGCTTCTACACCTGAAACTTCTCTAATTCTGATAGTGATTCAGCAATTAGTGCAAGGTCATCAGCATAGAGGAGCTCCCAGGGACATCCTGTCTTGAATTCCTTTGTTATCACCTGGAGGACTATGAAAAATAGAAGGGGGCTGAGGACAGAACCTTGGTGGACCCCGATCTCTACCCGGCATTCTTCACTGTACTCATTGCCAACCCTCACCTTACTGACAGCTCTCACTAACCATTCTTCTATCCCTACTTTCCTCATTGACCACCAGATAAGGAATCGGGGGAGCCTGTCAAAGGCTTTCTCCATGTCAACGAAAGCCAGGTACAGAGGTTTATCTTTGGCTAGGTATTTCTCCTGCAGCTGTCTAACCAGAAATATAGCATCTGTGGTGCTTTTCCCTGGCACAAACCCAAACTGCATCTCATCTAAAGTGACTCACTCCCTAATTAGTTGGGCTATGACCCTCTCTGTGACTTTCATTACCTGATCTAACAACTTGATACCTCTGTAATTATTTGTATCTAAAGCGTCACCTTTACCTTTGTAGCAGTTGACTATGGTGCTGCTACACCAGTCATTGGGTATAACTCCTTTGTGTATCACCTGGTTAACTATATGCGTGACTAGGCTATAGCCAACACTGCCAGATATTTGAGCATCTCTGCAGTGACTCCTGATGGGCTGGGGGCTTTCCCTGTTTTCATACTCTTAATTGCTTTATCTACCCTGGTACTGTCAACTCGGATAGCTGGTCCCTCTGTTGGGTCGACATTCGGCAGACTCTCTTTCTCCCATTCATTCTTTTTATTGAGCAATCTTTCGTAGTGGCGTCTCCAAACCTTTTTCTTTGCAGTCTTGTTTAGTGCAAGTGTACCATCATCCATGCAAACACATTTCTCTCCCATGACATCACGATTCTCTCTCACACACTGTCTTGCAACATGAAATACCTCAAGTCTTTGGTCCTCACAGCGCAGAACATTGGCAAATTTTTTTTTATCTGCTTCCCCTCTGGCTAAATAAACCTGTCGCCTAGCTTCCCTTCTGGCAGTCTGATACAATTCCCTGCTACCACCGTTCTTCCAGACCTTCCAAGCCTGTTTCTTTTGTCTAATAGCCCTGTCAACAACATTGTTCCACCACCACGTTATTTTGGGTCGAGAGGGGACTTTGCACCATCCACAGATCTGGTCAGTGGCCCTCAGCAGGTTGTCCGGTAGAAACCTCCAGTTGTCTTCTACATCGTGTGAAGCTATATCTCCCTCTATTTCGTCAAAGGCTTCAAGTAATAAGTCTCTAAATCTCTGTCCATTTGCAGGATCTTTGAGCTTCCAGACCCTTCTCTTCTATGCTGGTCATCTTCTGGGCAACCACTTAGCCATGATCCTGAAGTCACTAACTACTAGTCTATGTTGTGGGGTACATTCTTTGCCTGGGAAAGTTTTGGTATTTATAAGCAGCCATCTTTCCCTTTTCCTGACGAGGATGTAGTCAATTTGGCTAGTGTGCCTGCCAGAACGGTAGGTGACTAGGTGACTGGCAGGTTTCCTGAAGTTAGTATTGCAGACCATAAGGTCATTTGCATCACAGAACTCCACCAGTCTGGTGCCATCCTCATTCCAGGAACCAAAACCATAGCCTCCATGTACGCCATAGAAGTCCCCTGAATGTTGTCCAGCATGACCATTGAAGTCACCAGACACAAAGAGAAGGTCTCTGTCATTAATCAACGAGGTAGTCTGCAAGAGGGTGTCATAAAATCGGTCTTTCTGTCCGTCAGGTAACCCGGGCTGAGGGGCATAGGCCGAGATAATGGTTGCTAACCCATGGTGAAGGACTAATCTAATCTTAAGTATTCTATGTATGTATATATGTATATATTTATGTCTGTATATATACATACAGGAAATGAAGATGAAAATGCATAGAGAATATTTTTAGATTAAATAGAATTTAATTAGATTTTAAAATATAGGAATACACTTGGCCAGCTTCACATTAGATTTTCAAAAGTGTATGCTATATGGAAATAGGTCAGAAATTATGTCTTTTCTGGTTGTTATTATATAAAAGTGTTATAGATAATTATCATTTATTATTCTGCCATAGAATAATGTTTCCAATTCATGCTAGTTCACCCCCACTGGATATGTTAAAACATATCCCTTCTTTGTTAAGGTGTTTTGTAGGTAAGATAATGAGGTGTGGAGCAAAGAAGATAGATGATAGCTGCTACATGATTTTTGGTTTTCTTAAGAATGAGTACAAGTAGACATCATCATCATCATCATCAACATTACTAATGTTTTTATAGCCTGTTCAGCCATGGCTTGTATTTTTGAATAAACAAATTTCCTTTATTATTCTTGTTTGATTTGTGGTATTGACTGTACATTGATAAAGTGGGAAGACAAGAAATTTGAAAGATTTGGTTTTTGAGCATGAGTTCAAATGTTCACTAAGTGGGATTTGTCTTGTCCAGAATCTTGTATTTGTTGATAATGAATTGTTAATTTCATTCTTAAAATAAGTTTAGTTTATCTATCATCATCATTATTTAACATCCACCTTCCATGCTGGCATGAGCTGCATGGTTTAACACGATCCAACAGTTCCAAAGACTACATTATTTTAGTGCTTACTGTGACATGACTTCTACAGCTGGATGCCCTTCCTAATGCCAAACACTACACCATGTACTGAGTGCTTTTTTGTGGCACCAGCACTAGGGATGTCACTATGCAACTTGCAAGACTAAAATCCCTTTTGACTGAGTGAGTCTACAATAGAGAAGGTTACAATAGAGAAGGTTACAATAGAGACAAGGGAGTTAAAAATGTAAATGACAGGGAAAGACTAGAACAAGTTTCTTTCTGTAGAGGAGTTACATGGCTATTCACATTACAAAAGAGAGGATGGGGTGGAGCTGGAAAGAAATAAAGATAGTGGTGATTGCATGTCAAGATGAACCCTCAAGGTATGAAGTGAGTAGAAGTGAGTGAGGAAAGGAGATTAGTGAGTATAAGTGGATAGATATTTCAAGTGTATATGGAAGAGAGATAGTTAGAGACAAGAAAATAGGGAGGGAGTAAATATAATGAAGGAAGAATAAGTGTTGAGAAAGGACAAGCAGTTAAGAGTAGGTGACAACTGTATATACAAGGTAAGGTTGAGGGGTGGATGTAGAGAATGGTGGATAAGGGATGGGGATGGACAATGAGGATATGCAGCTGGATAGGTTATAAGAATTCTAAGGGAAGAGGCAGTATAGTGAATGGAGAGAGTGAGAGAGATGGTGGAGGAAAGATAATTTAGTGGTAAATTAATGTAATATATAGATGGAAAAGAAGTATTCAGAATAAAGAGAAGATATCAAATGAAATAGTTGTGAGTAGTAAGAAAGCTAAGTAGTATTAGGGAAAAACTGGTGAAGTAAGCAGTTCTGCCTACATATTATTACAGTAGCAGAAGACTGCAGTTAAAAAGATGATAGGTGATATAGATGGCTTCAAGAGGAAGTTGAGTGAAGGGAAGGGCAGTTGTGCATGCATGCATGCACACGTGCACACACACACACACACACACACACACACATACAGACACATACACACACACACATACAGACACATACACACACACACACACATTGTGCTCCCTGAATCAGTTTCATTGAGATGGGCAGTCATCCCAGTCCATGAAGTTTAAGATCAGCCATCACAACTTCGACTTGTATTTTCCAAGATCTTCCTCTTCCAAAGCTCCATCCAAATTACGTGATTGTCATTTCTTTTTACAGATGCCTTCATCTAAATCTATTACATGTCCCATATCAGTAGTCTTCATTTTGACACACTACATCTGATTTTGCTCATGCATAAGTACATTGCATGTCCAACAGAGCATGCTAGCTTCTTTTTTTCTAGTCTTCTCAAGTTCTCTGCATTCAAGACTTATGTCTCACTACCATGCAGTATTGCAGTTTTAACACAAGCATTATACAATCTGCCCTTCATGCTGAAGGAAAAGACCTTTGTTTCTAGCAGCAGTAGAACCTTATTGCAGTTTTTCCAGCTCATTTTACCCCTGGTCACTATACTTTTGGAGCAACCACCCCCACTGCTAATTACATCTCTCAAGTAACAAAAGCTATCAATTACTTCTAGTGAACCATCTGAGAAATTAAGAGAATTCATTTCTCACGTGCTCATAGTAAATATTGCTCTAGAGCATCAGTCACATATGGAGTTTACTTTCTCTGTTAATCTGCCTATGATTTCCTACACCAATTGTGTGTCCATAACTTACACTGAGTACAGCATATGCAGTTTATATCCACTCTCATTATGCATGTAAAGCAAAGCTACTTCCGAGGGTCCTGTCTTCTTTTCTATTCACAAAAATAAGTCTTTACTAAGTTTACCTTCCAGCCTCTGGATTCCAGATCTAGTTTCCATGCCTGAAAATTTCTCTCTAATTCAGCTATAGATTCAGCTATGGAAACTTGGTCTTCAGTCTTCGGTTTATAGGAGTTTTCATAGACTGCCAATCTTAAACTCCTCAGTGATGGCCTGCAGACAATGATGATAGAAGAGAACTGAGGATTGAGCCTTGATGGACTCCTATCTTAAACTAAATTCATCACTGAAATTATTGTTGATATACTGTGTCTTTGTACATGGTTTCTAGAGCCTGTTTGCCTTTGTGACCACCAAATTACTGAATGTGGCACCCTATCAAAAGCCTTCTCCAAGTTAACAAATACCAGGAATAATAGTTTACACTTAGCCAAGTATTTTTTGTGCAGTTACCAGAAAGATAAAATTGTATTCACAGTGCTTCTTTTGGGCATGAAACCAAATTGCATCTCATCTAAGTCCACTCTGTCACGAGTCAATTATGTTATGACTCTTTCTGTGACTTTCACAGTAACTGGATTCCTTTATGATTTCTTCTCTCTAAATCATCTCTTTTATCTTGGTAACAGTTTATGATAATACTTCTACACCAGTCATTGTGTTTAACACTATAGCTTGATTAACCATCCAGATGGTAATCAAGTATCCTACCCCTCTAGATGTTTTGAGCATCTCCACAATACAGAGACACATAGCATTCCCTCTGTTTATGTACTTAACCACCTTATCTATCATATTAATTGCTGGCAGGGACACCATATTTCATTTTGTAACTATGATATACTACCCAGTATAGTGTGATACAATTACTTTTAAGTTATCTCTACAGATTTTCTATAGAATTTGGAGCAAGCAATAAATATAATAAAAACCCTCATATGGCTAGAAACAAAACTGATGAAAGTACAGTTATTTGGAAAAATGTAATGGAAAGAACTAACAAATGAAAGAGCAGATTTTGGAGTGAGAAGGGAAGTCACTAAGTCACAGAAAAGGTTGTAAACAGTAAAAAAGAACTTTGACTAACAAACTAACAATTGACTGTTTAACCAGCACATTAAACAAATGATAGATTAGTTTGTTGATTAGATATTTAACCAGTGGAATTGAACCTGCATGTATGTTTTTATTATTGGCATAATGACTCTCCCAAGACACAGCAAAATAGTAAAACATACAAGTAAAACCCACAATAAAATTAAACACAGGCATGGTGGTGTGGTTAAGAAGCTCACTTCACAACTACATAATCACATGATTTCGGATTCAGTTCACTGTATGCCACTTCAGTCAAGTTTCTTCTACTATAGCACCAGGCTGACCAATGCCTTGAGTGAAGCCGAATGACGGAAATTGTATGGAAGCCCATCATGTACATGTGTGTGTGTATCTTTGTGTTAGTTTGTCCCTGCCCCCATCACTTAACAACCAGTGTTGTTTTGTTTACATCCCCACAACTTAACGGTTCACTAAAAGAGACAGATAGAATAAGTACCAAGCTTTAAAAATAACTACTGGAGTTGATTTGTTTGCCTAAACCCTTCAAAATAGTGCTTCAGCATAGCCACTGTTCAATGACCAAAACAAGTTAAAGATAAAAGATATACAAAATTTAAGAATAAAGATGAAACAAATGGACACTGCACAAACTAAAAACTAACCAAAAAGGTAGGATAGAAAATAACATAATTCATTCTGACATTTCTGAAACTGAATACTCAAACTACACATGTTCAAGAAAACTCATAAAGGGTAATTATGACATACCTCCATTGAACATTACTACCACTTACAAAAATAGATAGCCATATTGAACTGAGAAAAAGAAAAGCAACATTATTTAACATGCCTTATGTGTAAACGGCAGGATAAATATACCTAAAGTACAAACTTATTTTCAAACCATAAATATAATTGCAATATAAATAAGTATACAGTTAAATTCTCTTACTCTATAAATTATAAATATGCTCTAAGGTTTGTAAAATGAACAAGTATACTAAAATTGATACATATGCAAAGCAACAATATTTAGACAGAGACAGAAAAACAGAAAGCCAAACAGACAAACAGACTGACAAACAATTAGATAGACAGATGGACAAATAGATAAATAGAAACATACATAAATATGAAGGAGTACCCAAAAGTAACCAGAAATATTTTCTGTGTGACAAGCCCATTGTAGTTCAGGCTTCCACCATTAGAAGCCACTTGATGTAACCCTCAGAGATCAGTTTGCCAACTGGTGGCATCAATTGAAGTCATACTGCCACGTAGTGCATCTTTGTTTTGCATTGTATCTCCTCTGTTCATTGATTTTTGTGATGGCTGAAATGAAAGGACAGCTGGGGAAAGCAGCAGCAGCCAAAATTGTTGTCATATTTCAAACAGCTTACAAGGATGCTGCCATGAGCAAAACAAAAGTTTACAAGTGGTTTTTACACTTTAGGAATGGGCACTTATTGTTTGAAGGCTAACCTCATTCAGGATAACTGAACAAATGGAAACATCATGAAAACTCATGAACTGATCTTGGAGGGCTATCACCAAACAACTGATGAACTTGCTGATATGACTGGTGTGTTATGGGGCTCCTGACAACGAATTTGGAGCAAGGAGTTGCAGCAAAATTTGTGCTTCACTTGCTCATGGAAAATCAAAAGCAGTCATGACTGAATGCATGTTGTAAACTGAAAGAACAGCTGGAAGTTGATCCAGACCTTTTTTTTAAAGGTCATCACTGGTGACGAAAGCTGGTGCTAAGGCTACAACCCAGAAACAAAGCAGCAACCAAATCAATGGAAACATTCAATGTCACCACACTCCCAAAAAGTTCATCAAGTGAAGTCCAATGTCAAGATGATGCTGATTTGTTTCATCAATGCCAAAGGGATTATCCACACAGTATTTGTTCTTCCAGGCCAAACTGTTAACCAGACTTATTACTTGGCAGTTCTGAAGCATTTGCAAGACACGGAGAGATGAAAACGCCCTGACCAGTGGCAAAGTTGAGAGTGATGGTTTCATCATTACAATGCACCTTTGCACACCGCCTTGAGTGTGAGACAGGTTTTTTAAAAGTAGCATGACCCCATTTACCCACGCTCCCTATCCACCCGATCTTGCTCCCTGCAATATGTTTTTGTACCCCCAAATGAAAACGTTTTGCAAATGTGGAAGAGATGAAGAAAAAAAATGACAGAAGTATTAAAAAGCATCACTTTGCAAGAGTTCTAGGACTGCTTTGAACAGTGGAAAATGCATCTGGACTGATGCATTGCTTCAAATGTAGAATACTTTGAAGGCAATAAAAGTGTAAACATGTAAAACTAAGAGAATAAAATAATATTGCAAAATTCCAGTTTCTTTTGGGTAACCCTTGTACATATTTCTTTGTCCCTTCTTCCTCACCCTGCATGCTATCATTGTCATCATCATAATTTAATATTCACTTTCCATGCTGGCATGAGTAGGCTGCTTTGACAAGGAAGCAGAAGCTGCAGGATAGCATCAAGCTTCAATTTCATTTGGCATGGTTTCTCTATCTCTATGCCTCTCCTAGTGTCAATCACTTAACAGAGTGTACCTGATGCTTTTTTTTTTTGTGCCACCAACACAACTTCACAGAATTATTGGGTGCTTTTTTCATGCCACTAGCACAAGTGAGGTTGCCTTGTAATTTGCAAGACAGAAAAAGAGGTGGAGAAATACACCAGGTGTCAAAAGGTTAAAGTATGATAGTGTCTTGCTATAGAGGAGATATATGAATAAAGGAGATAAGAGTAAGTTAATGATGGGTGCTAAAACAAACTCTTAATGAACAAGGTGGGCACAAGAAAGGATGAGGATAGTAGATCATTGGCGGGGATGAGAGAGTGGATGTTGTAGAAAGATGTGTAAGGTGTAGGAACTGTAGAGAAGGAGAGATAGCAGTACATAAGGGGCTATAGGGCTATAGTGGGGTTGGTAATGATGGTAGATATGAGAAGGTATTGAGAATGATAGCAGATAAGAGGTGTTTAGAATAGAGTGTAGCAGAAGCGGTAAAGGCTAGTAGCTGAAGGCACAGAAAGGGGGTAATTAGTTGGAATAGTGTGGATAGGCATGATGAGGAATGAGAGTAGTTCAGTGAGGAGACCGTTTCGGAGGGTATATGAGCATTTTTTGTTCTTGAGTGTGAATACAGTGACCATGCAGTACCATAGATTGACAGGAGGAATACCTGACGTATCAGGGAGGGAAGAGTGGAGACATAGTTTCACACATAGGAGCATATCTGAGAGGTTTAAGGATATCATTTTTGCTGTAATGGGCAAGTCTTCTTGAGCACAACAAGACACCAATCTTCTTGGTCCTGTGCCATCTCCTCCATAAGGTTCAACATCTTGAGATCAGCCTTCAGTACTTTGTCCCATGTTTTCCTGGGTCTACTCTTTCATGAGTTCCATCCACTTTAAGTGATCAACACTTCTTTATACAACTATTGTCATCTATGTGCATCACATGACCAAATCAATGCAGTTTTCTCTCTTGCATGCTACATCTGATTCCTCTTATGCTTAACTTTTCAGTTAATACATTTACATTTTGTAGTACATGCACATTAATATTGCAGATCCAGTGGAGCATGCTAGTTTCATTCCTCTCTAGCTTTCACATGTCCTTTACATTCAGGATCCATGTCTCACTACCATGTAATCTTGTTGTTCATACACAGGCATCATACAATCTTCCTCTCTCCTGGAGAAAGAGATTTCTTGTTGCCAACAGAGGTAATAGCTCTCTGGACTTTTTCCATCCTACAGAGGAGGAGGAGGAGGAGGAAGATATTCCTTGAAATCCATGAAACTACATTTTGATCGTTCTGCTTGTAGGTCTGGTCAAATGCAACAAATATCTTAATCAATGTGGTTAAAAACACTTAACAACTAAAATCATGTAAAGAATACTCTATCATTTTATGCAGAACAAGCTGCTTTGTGCATTAAGAATTAATTTTCCAAAAACTAAGTAAACATAAATTGAATTTTCTGATTAGTGACATACTTGCCAGTAGTAACTATATGTACAATCTTTCTCTGGTAATTTATGCCATTTCAAAAGATTTGTACTGTGGGACAGAAAGTGGTTGTATTGATCCCCTTTTCTTGTCCAAGGAGAATTTAAGACAATTGTTTATATTCACATGTATGTTTGATTGCATATGATAGCAACAGCTTAACCTCTTAGCATTCAAACTAAGATCAGGCTCTCACACATCTTCATCAATATCACTGCTTTAACAATGCTTGCATGTGTCAAGGAGAATCTGTTGGTTGGCTTCCTTTTCTGCTGCTAACCTCCACCTGTTTTCAAGTAAGTTAATATTTCCTCATGGTTGAACATGTTTACATGGAAGGTTAGAAATGAATGGCACTACTTGTACAATGAAGACACTAATTTATAACTGTCATGTGATATCAAAACAAGGAGACAGAAATACATACACACACATATATACATACATACATATCAATTAATAACAAAAGAACAGGAGTTATGCAATTACTTTCATTAACTTAGAAATGTTTCTGCTATAAGAAGCTTTTTGTTCCTTTTTGTCAGAAGAGCGCCATCACTTCACTGAACTTGCACGACCATGTGCACACAGGAGACTCTTTAGCCTAGCTTCCATTCTGCAAGAAAACTCACAAAAGTGACCCTTGAGCTGCCTGTATTTGGTGCTTTGTCTTTTCGTCCAGTTTCACTTTGTCCAACGTCACTTCATCTGACATCTTTTCGTCCGACGTCTTTTTGTCCGATGACTTTTTGTCCAATGACTTTTTGTCCAATTTTAAATAATTTTTTTAGAAAACAAGGTGAAATATCTCTAATGATATATTCACAGAACTATAATGAGCCTCATTATAGGATTGTTATAATCGTTCTTTTTCCTTCTCTGTCAACAATTTTACTTTCTCTTTTTCCTTCTCTTTCTTAAGTATGGTGCTATGTATACAGAGTGCTGTGTATAGAGTGTGGTGTGTGCATACGAGTAGATGTAATCGCCTTACCTCGGTTTTCCTTTCCTCGACTGCGAGTCTGTCTTGCGGTATCCAATCCTTGAAGCTTGCCCCGACCCAAAGTACACCAGGAATAGTATCTGCCTCTCCCAAACCTATAACCGTCGCTTAACATCTTGTCCTGACCACAACCCCGTTCGAAAAGAGCACGAATCCTGATCGAGGTTCCCTCTGCCCTTTTTCCCCTTCCGGTCAGCCTCCCCAGACACTGACGTCATACCACACGCCACCCTGATCTTAAAAATCACGTTCACCCCTACTCCAATTCGAAGTCCCCCATCCAACCGGGTGGGCGCCTTACACGTCGAGATCTTCTCAAGCTAGGTGGCTCGTTTCCATCGCACTCTTCATCCGACGAAGTGGCTATCATGTGCAGATCCAGCACGTGACGCAGCATTCCATCCACAGATACGTTGTTTCTGGAATTGACCGCTGTCACTGTTCCCCTGCCCCATTCTGATGTGCAGCGTGCTTTCGGCGGCTTGACCCAAACTTCCTCCCCTACTTTCACGCCGGCGGGTCCCTTCTCTTCCTCGCAGAACTCCGGCGTCTTACTGGGATGCCTCCATTCATATTTGAACACCGCTCTGTGCGGCACAGACTCTTCCGCTTGTCCGGATCGGGGAGACATGTTGTACCAGTAGACCGCTTCCAGGGGCGAAATGTGCCCCCTTTCAGCCATGGCCTTGATCGTCCGATAGTGCCTCTCAACGATTCCGTTGCCGCTCGGCCTATGCGCCGCTCTAAATAATCGTCGCACCTTCCACCGGTCAAGCATCTCTCCCAACACTTCCGAACGAAACGCCGCCCCGTTGTCCATTAGCAGTTCTTCCACAGGACCCCTCTCCAAGAATATCCCGTTCAGAATGCGGGCAATCTCATCGGCAATGCCTGTCCTCAGCTCCCTCCAAATGGCCAGCCGGCCCGGCCCGCAGTTGACCATGCTGAGATACATTTCCTGACGGTCACATCCACAGCCAGTCTCCTCCAGTTGCACTCTACTGAGAGGTTCCCCTGCTCATGCCCACCCGGGACGGGGTCAATGGACTGGCATCTGTCACATTTCACGACCACTTTCTTAATGTTTCTCCTAGTGACGTCAGCATCAACCATTTTCGCCAGATACAGGGTCCTATCCACCCCCAAGTGGTGCATAGCATGTAGCTCCTTCAGTTCGGAGTCACCCAGCCGACACGCTGTCGCTATCCCTTTCCTAGCTTCCTCCGGTTCCTCCAGCCACGCCCTTTTCACCCTGGTCAGTGCGTCCGCCCTGTTTCTTTCCGAAGGCACGAAAACCACGTTCAGCTTCAGTCTGAACTCGGCGATCAGCTCTCCCAGAACTCCTAGGCGGCATTTCACCAACATCTCCGCAGCACCTTTTGTCCGGACTCGCTGGTAATTACTGTTCCTACCCAGCCGACCACGGTGGCCGAATCCGTCCGGATCTCGACCGAGCGCAGTCCCCATCTCAGGGCCAAGTTCACCCCTTTCAGCACCGCATCTAGTTCGGCGACATTGATGTGGTTGAAGTCGTCCACTTTCCGAAGCCAGGCCGCATCCTCCACCTCAGCACCTTCGATCTCCAACACAACCCCTATCGCTATACTGCTAGCATCACACCAAACCATCCTGCTCTCCGTCTTGGGCACATACCAGTTTCCTCTAACCGGGTCTTCCGCTCTCGTTCTCTCCAGGATTTCCCACATCATCGCCTCTCCTACCTTGTCACTCCAACTCTCCCCCTCTGCTCGTCTCTTGATGTAACTACATGCAATGCGCAACCAACCAGCGATCGGATAATGTCCGATTAACTTCCCACAAACCGAGAACAACTCTCTCCTGCTGACGCTGGAACTCAGCTCTGGGATCTCGTTTCCTCTCCGGAACACCAGCTCGCCTGATCTGTCTTTTTGTAGCTTCAGCCCCAGCGCAGCTCCCCCCACCATCGACTCAGGCGGCTTCGCAATCAGCCCAAACCTCTCCAGGTGTCTCCCTACCTCGGTGGCTGGAACTACAGTCTCGTCAACCAAAATGCCGTCGATGTAGGAACTGGTGGCCTTCCTTATCCTCTCCTCTTTCCCTAGGACGGACTTGAGCACCATCGCCATAATTTTCGGAGCAGAATTCAGCCCGAAACCCAGCCTGGTTAAACAGTACGTCCGGCCCTTGTACCGCACCAGCTGGTATCGCCACAGCTTGTCACTCACACGGAGCTGCAAATATGCCGACTTCAAGGCGACGATCGTCGCTGCCTTGGTCGACTGTCTCTACACACGTAACGTCTCACCGCAAACGTCCGTTGCCTCGCCTCCCGTGTGGCACGATATATGGTCGTTCAGTTCCCTAAAGTCCAGCACGGGTCTGACTTTTCCTTTCGTCGGCTGCACCACCGCCATCAGAGGCAGCACTCCACTCACCACCTCCTCTTTCCACGGGACAAGGACTCCTTCCTTGATCCATCTCTCTACCTCCTCGTCGAACTCGACACCGGCGTGACCTTTCAACGTATGCTGGTAGCAGCTCACCCTGTTCTTTAGTAGTGGGGTCTCATCCTTCCATCGCCACTCTATCGTCCACCTCCGACCATCAAACGCCGCCTGAAAATCTTCGTCTTCGATGGTGTAAGCGGCGCTGTCCTCGACGGGGCTCTGCCCTCCCTTGCAGTCCCAACTCACAGCGCACGATGCCCCCACACTTCCGGACGTGACCTCATCTCCTGCAATCCTAACGCCACCAAGACGGTTGATGGCGTCCATCCCCAACACGACATCAACCCCGTCTATCACATAGTCGATCACGATCACCCATAGCCTCAGCACTGCGCTCGGTAACGCTATCTCCAAACTGGAGCTGCCCCTGCAACAGATCTCTCTACCGTCGACCGCCCGGACGCTACTTGTCCCATCCCATTTCTTCGCCACCCTTCGCATCACGAGGGTAGTCATGCAACCCGTGTCCACGAGGGCCTTGAACTTCTTCCCCTCGACCTCGACTTCAACCACGGGCAGCGCCTCCACAAGCACCTCTAATTGGTTGCGGGGAAAATTTGAGAGGCAACAACTTCCCCACGGTCGTTTCCCTGGTCGCAATCACGGGCGATGTGCCCAGTCTTCCTGCATCAATAGCAGACGGGCCCCGATTCGGCACATTCCCTCGCCATGTGCAGCCCTTGACATTTGAAACACCGGCCCGAGAACGGCCGCTGTCGTTGCTCGGTAGGCTTCCTCACGCCGTTCTCAGGCTGTCATCTGTCGCAACACACTTCTGTCGCCGCCATCGCTATCGCCTTCCGTCCGACGTGCTGTGTCAACATGCGAGCTTGCACTACTAGCTCGCTGAGCGCCATCTTTCTCCCGCCAGGTAACGGCTGCAATCGGATCCCTACGTCGTCGAGGAATCCATTTACAAACGCCAGCCACGCCGCTCTGTCCAGGCCTTCTCCCGTAAACCCAGCCAGTGTGGCCAGTCTTCGCACTTCCGCCGCGTACTCATCCACCTGTTCTCCCCCCCATCTAATCGTTCCTAGTTTTACGAAGGCAGCATACTCGCTCTCCGTATACGCTTCTCTCAACCTCCGTTCGACGTTCTCTGCACTTAATCTTTCTTCCTCGTCCATTTCTAGGTAGAGAGTCAGGGTGCTCCCTTCCAAGTATAGAGCCATGAGACTCGCCACATCACTTATTCCTTGCAGCTTGGCAACGAGCCTAATTTTTCGTATCCAAGCCATCACATCTCCTTCGCCATTAAAAGGCCTGATCACATCGCTGGCGATCCTAATCTTGGTGGCTGCCATCGCGGCAAATTTCTGCACGTGGGGCCGAAATAGCTTGTGATGTGTGCGTACGAGTAGATGTAATCACCTTACCTCGGTTTTCCTTTCCTCAACTGCGAGTCTGTCTTGCAGTATCCAATCCTTGAAGCTTGCCCCGACCCAAACTACACCAGGAATAGCAGCTGCTTCTCCCAAACCTAGACCGTCGCTTAACACGTCTTGTCCTGACCACAACCCCGTTCAAAAAGGGCAAGAATCCCGATCGAGGCTCCCTCTGCCCTTTTTCCCCTTCCGGTCAACTCGCCCTTCCGGTCAGCCTCCCCAGACACTGACGTCATACCACATAGAGAGTGTATAGTATCAACCAAAAACAAAAGAAAAGTAGTTGATGAAAGTAATTACATCTACGATTTTCATTCAAGCAATACAAAACTAGGAAAAGAATACTGGAGATGTGAGAAAAGAAGGCTGTGTTCAGTACGAATTCACATGGTAACAGAAAACAATGAGCCAAAAGTTATCTATTTTTCTCCTTCATCCAGCTGATGTAGATTCATTAAATGCTAAAAAAGAAGTTGCATAAATAAAGCATGAAGTGGTGGAAAACAAGCAAGTTTGTGTAGCATAATAGCGACTAAGTTTACACAGCTAACAGAAAATACTTGATCTCAATTTCCTCATTTGCCTGTACTTTCCAGGATTATTCAGAGGTGCTGACAAAAAAATTCTGAATTTCCCGCCAACCCAGGGGCTAGAACTGATTTTGAGATACCTGAAGAATATTGTAAACTTGATAAGGGCAAACAGTTTTTGAGATATGATTCAGATATCGAGGATCAACAGTGCATACTAGTATTTGCATCAGAAAGTGCTCTTCAGGATACAGCATCATATCGTCATTGGGCATGTGATGGAACATAAAAAATTGTGCCAGAACAGTAGTTTCAACTGTTTAGCATTCATGCACAAGTTAAAGGTAGCAGTTTTCCATGGGTATTTGCATTACTGCTGAATAAAACAAAGCAGACATACAAATTATTTTTCGAGCAATTGAAAATTATGCAATCTAATGCATATCTGCTTGATCTCATGGCAGACTTTTAAGTTGCAGTTCATAAGGCATTTAATTCATTATTCCCTAATTCATCTATCGTGGCATGTTTGTTTCATTTGAGCCAATCAGTATTTTGAAAGATTACAGATTTAGGCCTCAAAGAAAAATACAACAAAGACTCTGAATTCTGTCTTAAAATTCGCTGTTTTTCATCATTAGCCTTCCTACCCATTGAAGATGTCCAAGAGGTCTATGAAGAATTAATAGATGATGAAGAAATACCGGCTGAATTCATCACTTACTTTGACTTGACTTACGTAGGCATTGTGAGAGGACATGGTGCTAGATAAAGGAGAGAACCACCTACATTCCTGATAGCTGTATGGAATATTAATCAATGTATTCTTCAAGATCTTTTTGGAACAAATAATGCTGTGGAGGTGTTTCATTCTGTGATAAAGCATTCAACAGGTGGAGTACATTTGAATATTTGGAAATTAATCAAAATTCTGAAGAAAGAGGAAAGGTTTGTTCAAGGTAAAATGACTCAAATTCTTCGAGAGGATCTGTCAAATTCATGTGCACAATATCAAAGAATAACTGAACGCCTCAAAAGATTGTTCATTGAATATGGGTCAACAAGAAAAATTGATTTTTTGAAGAGTGTGGCATATAATTTGCATCAATTTCAAGTGATCATAATAAATCATTAGTTATATCTTATTACTTTTTTAAAATGACGTTTTTAAATACATTTTTCCACAGTATTTTACTTGAATCCTATCAATAAAATTGTCAAAGATTATTTGATTTTCATGTTCACCTTGTTTTCTAAAGAGTTTATCTAAAATTGGACAAAAAATCATTGAACAAAAAGACGTTGGATGAAAAGACGTGGACAAAGCGACATGGGACAAAATGACATCAAATAAAAAGTCAGGTCACTCTGTATTCTGGCATCACCAGCTGAGTTGTGACTTATTGTATTTTACCCTGATCAGACTACCAGCTGACTTGCAAATTAATTAAACCACCTTCATTACAAATGTACTGCAGGGAATGTGGCAGCAAAACCATCCCACAAGCTGTTTGGTTTCTCCCTAATTCATGCAAATTTAGGTGGTTGACTAATTCAGCACTTAAGAAAGGAAAATGTCTACACACATTACTCTTCAATTCTAGCTGGGTTTTGCAGACATTGTACTTGAGTCTTGCTTATGGTGTGAATGCTTCAAAGCTTTTTTGAAAGACATCACATTTATTCTTAACAATCTTTCTACATGATGCATGGTTTCCAGCCAAAGTCTTCCAGTTATCCACAGCTATCTCCAAAGCTGTAAGATTGCTTTTTATAACATTCTTAAATCGCTTCCTTAATTTATGCTGTGGCCCTTTCCTTTTGGTCAGCTTCTCATAAAATGATCTATTCAGGTATCCTTACATCTTCTATTCTGACAACATGATCAGCCCGAAGCATCTAGTTCAAAATTTTCCTTTTCTCAATATTGGCACTACCCACTAGGTCAATCTAGGACAGTTATAACTGCCTCTCCTTAAAAAAGAAGAGATTCTATAATAATGACATTGTTATATTGAGTTGATTTTACAATATCTTCAGTATTTTTGGTCAGTAAGAAGAGAAATAGGAAAGCCCATAGTAGTCTTATATTTTCCAAAATGCCCTAAACAATTGGCTAACTGGATATATTTAGTAAGGTTAGGGTTTCTTATTGAACTGTTTCAAGGCAGACATTGTTGAGATGAAAATATATGATATAAAGATTTTGCAGAATGGTGTTTGTCTGAAGAAGAAAGAATGGATAAATGCTTACAAAAAGACATGAAAAGAGAAAAGGAAGTATAGTAATGGATGAGGTGAAGCTGGAAGAAGCTAGCTAATGTGGACAGGTATCTACTTAGAAAGATTTGATGTAATAGATTGGTAAAGCAAACATTACAATGTAGTGTGTGTGTGCATGTATGCGTGTGTTTGTGTGTATGTGTGTGTGTGTGTGTGTGCACATGTGCACACACATGTGTTTGTGTGTATATGTGTATGTGTAAAACTGTGTATGTGTCCATGTGAGACTGTGTATGTGTGTATGTGACTCTGTGTGTGTGTGCATGTGCACACACGTGTGCACATGTGTATGTGTGTGACTGTGTGTGTGTGGATCTGCATGTATGTGTGTGTGTGTGTGTGTGTGTGTGTGTGTGTGTGTGTGTATGTGTGTTTTTGTGTCACTTGTGTGTTAGGTGCATCATTCTAGATATGTAAGCAACCCAGAGACTGAAATGCAGCCTTGATGAAATGTGAAAGTATCACCAGTGTGAAGCATTAAAGATTGTCAATCTGGCATTACAAAAGAAATTGATTGTTTCAGTTTTATATTCCAGAACATTGTTCCACAGATATATTACTAACTATTATTCCTAAATATTGGGAATATAGGTCATTACTTACCAATGGGTCAAAGCGATTCTGTTTGGGAAGACTGACCAGAGGCTCAACTGTAGTACCAACGATAACTTTTTGCCCTGAACCAGGTATCTCCTAAACAAGAAAAAAAAAAAAAAAACAAGTCTAATCACTGTAAAGTATGAAATCTTCAGATATCATTTTAATGTGAACGTTTGTGCATATATGCAAACATACAGATATCTATGAGTGTGTGTGTGGTGGGGTGTATGATCTGTAGGTGGTGAAATTGATAGAGAGTAACTAGCAACTAAGAAGTTATGATTCATATCCTGCATCTAGGACTGCCCCTTGACCTACATGATGAAAGCATTTAAATCTTAAATAGCCAATAGAGGGATACTGTCTTGTTTTTGCTAGTACATTTGAGATACATTTTGATGAGAACAATATTTTTACAGTTAACCACTCACCTTTAAAGTCAGTGCCCTTCTCAATGAAGCAAGTTGTATTTGCTTTTTCCCTCGAATACGCAAATTGGAAAAGAGTTACAGGAGTTGGACAAAATAACGGAAACACCTTAAAATTTCAAACAAATTTATTTTAATATGGGGTAGGACTGCCTTTAGTAGTAATTTCTGCTTGAATTCTACAAGGTATGGACTAATACAAAGTTTGAATTGTTTCCAGAGGAATTTTTGTCCATTCATCAGCTAAAACAGTCTTCAGTTCTTGTAGTGATGATGGTGGACTCCTTACTTGTTTTTCTAAAATGCACCATAAATGTTCAATAATATTGAGATCTGGGGACTGAGGTGGCCTGATAAGATGTTCAACTAGAATGTTCCTCATGCCATTCAGTAACAACTTTAGCTGTGTGAATTGGTGCATTATCATCCTGAAAGGTTGTGTTTTCCTCTGGAAACAGTTCCACAACCACAGAATGAATTTGATCAGATAAAATGCTTAAATAGTCTTGACTATTAATTCTGCCATGAGGAGAAACCATTGGGCCGGCAGATTTCCAAGATATAGCCCCACCAGATTATCACAGATACTCCTCCATATTTAACAGTTGGAAGAAGCCAGTCTGGGTCAAATGCTTCTTTTGGCTGTCTTCACATGTTTACTCAGCCAGTAGTCAGAAATAGAGTAAAGGATAACTCGTCCGAGAAAATAACATTCTTCCACTCTAGGTTTTTACTCCACTCTAAATGCTTTGCAACGTTTGTTTTTGAAAGTAGTGGTTTTCTGATTGCAGCCCTCCCATGAAATCTGGCTTGTGCAGCTCCAAGCAAATAGTTTTTGTGAAAACTGGATTCTCAAAGTGGTCATTAAGCTCTGCAGTAATTTTTGGAGCTGCACTTTTGTGATCCTTTCTTACAATTCACAAAAGAGTCCAACGGTCCCTATCTGAAAGTTTTGGCTTTCTTCTGGAGTTTTGTTTCGACAAGAAGGTTTTTCCCTCTTTCTAAATGGATGTTATTACTTTCAAGACAGTACTTCTTGATACACCAAACATTTCGGCTGTTTTCATTACGCTAGCACCTGCCATACAAGCACTAACAACTTGACCTCTTTGAAAGTCCGATAGACCTGTCATTTTAATGAATTTTAATTACCTTTTTCTGATGATATCTGAAAAGAAACAGCAATTTTAGCAAAACATATTAAGCAACACTAATAATAAATAAATAAAAAACATAAAAATAAACAAGCTTTTGGTGGTTTTATTGATATTTCAAAATTATGATGCTATGATGCTAGGTGTTTCCATTATTTTGTCCAACCCCTGTATGTGCATTCTCTAAGAGCATATGATTAAGGAAAGCAGTTTTTGATGGTTGGGGTAAGTTGATTATATCAACTCCAGTGTTCAACTAGTACTTATTTTATCAATCCTGAAAGGATGAAAGGCAAAGTTGACCTCAGCAGAATTTGAACTCAGAATGTAAAGACAAATAAAATGTTGCTGAGCATTTTGCCTGGCATGCTAACAGTTCTGTTAGTTTGCCACCCTCCCAAGAGTATACAATAATGACATGCAACATTGGATCTTCTGATAGTAGGGTCGATAGAACAATAACTTGTATTTCAAGGGATTCAAGCAGGAAATGTTTTCACTTACATTGGAATAAAGAAGTCTAACTTGTGCTAATATCAGTACAAAAGGCCATTGAAACATTTAAAGACACTAGAAGCATGAAAACATTTGTCTTTCATAATAAAATAAATCTCTTAATTCTGTACTTCAACCAATCCTTTTTTTTTTTTTCTCTGATACTTTAAACTTTTCTTTGTAATAACTTTGTATGCCTTTCTTTAAATCCTGGCCATATAGCAATACCTAATAGCAATGGATAAATGAATGAATGAATGAATGTGTGTATGTGTGCATATATATGTAGAAAACAAAACAAAACATGAGATTGCTTATGTTTAGTTACATCATCTTAAGTATATTTTATTGTCATAAGGTAATTATTGATTAATTAATGCAAATTATGTAATCAATATTTAATGTCAAATCACCAGAAACATGTAACCATTACAGAATGAAAAGATGACAGTATTCACCATTGTAGAGATGACTCAAAGATAGATGGATGGATGATTCTTTAAGATTTATTTTTACCTTGGCAGAATTCAAGTCAATCACTACAAAGTAGTACGGCCCTTTTGTTTAAGTCAATACAACTTTTAGGGTCTGTGGCTATCTGAACTGGTTGCTGTATACTCATATAATGTGTACTAGTTGTGTATGTCTGTGCATGTGGATAAACTTGCACTTGTGGGTGTGCATGTCACAACAGAACACAAGTACATGCACATCTAATTTTCACTGTTCCTCTAATTGACCATATCTGGAGAATGTAAATCAGTCTGCTATTTTTTTTTTTAAGAACCCAAGCATTTCTAAGTTACTAAGCAGTTTTATCATTACAAAACCCAGTGCACATACGATAATAGGAATGAATGAAAATCTGTAGCTTGAATATGTGAGCAGTTTGTTTCTCATCAGTTCTCCATAGATATTCTTTTCCTAAATTTTTGAAGGCATTCATCCCCATTTGACAGCTGTTCTTTACAACAGTGCATGACTTTTGCTCCCTGTCCCATACAACTATATCTGGCCTATTGTGCTTACACGGTGTTGCTGTTCTTATTGGAAAGTTCCACCAGTACACCCTATTTTTAAAGGGGTGGATAGTTTCTGATTTTGGTGTAACAATCTTTCCTGCATAACAAGGTGGTATGAAAATGTTCCCATATCAAAATGTTCCCAACAGGTGGTAGCACATGGTTATGTGTGTAGTGAGAGCTAGTAGTGATCTTCATGGGGCAATGTGCCTAATGACATTACTGTATTTACCTTGCAAGTTGTGAAATTTGTGTTTTGGTGATCACATGTATACTGTAGTCTGCAATTTTTGTCATGGACAGGAAGTTAGGACAAAGAGCCAATGTGAAATTTTGCATCAAGCTTAGAAAGTCTGCTACAGAGACATTGAGCATGCTTTGGCTAGCTTACAGCAATGAGGCAATGGGTTGTACACAATGTTTCAAGTGGCATAGTTGCCTCAAAAGGCATACAGAGCTGCTGCTCAATCAAGAGCATGCTCGTCCTTGTTTTTTTCAACATCCATGGTACTACTGTGCATCAAGAATTTGTCCCCCAGGGCCAGACCATCAATCAAGAGTTCTACTACAATATTTTGAAGCATTGAACTGTTGGCTGGTACTGGCTTGTGTTCTGTGGTCAACGACTAGACCTTAGAAGGTCTGAAGCTGTGACAAATTGGCGTAGATGAAGCAGGCTATTTTATAGGAAAAAAATCAGCTCCAGAACCATCAGAAAACACTCTCTCACGTGACCTTATCAGCAGGCTACGATTGGGTGATATGCACCCTGGCACGAAATAAATGCCACGCAAATAACAGCCAATCAGGGTGATGGACACAGCAGGGTCCAAGGTGCAGCCAAAGGCCAGCTGTTACCCGCTACGTCCGCATTTACAAACATACAATCGAGAGAGAAGCTTAGCTACATAGCTTCACACCAGTCATTTTGTCAAAGACAAAACAGACGACACAGGAAATAATGTAGCTTAAAGAAATGGTTGGTCCTAAAGCTGGCACTTAGTCACCATTTAGTAAGATGCTCCTTTAATCAGAAGACTACGTGAACAGAATCACGTCGGGAGGTCACCAGTTTGTAGAACGACCATGCGAACCAAGGAGAATGGTGACGAATGGAACGGCTCCTTTTAACGCATCGCACGGTCAACACAAATATAATAATATATAAGTGAACTCACATGTGAAGTACCAACAAGGAAAAGAGAGAGACACAATCGGTAAAGATGAATAAAGAGAAAGTCGACCTTGGTGGAATTTGAACTCAGAACGTAGCGGCAAATAAATACCGCTAAGCATTTCGCCGGGCGTGCTAACGTTTCTGTCACTCACCACACTGTGTGTTTCACAGCAACCCTGAAGGAATGCATTCTAGCAACCTGTGTATAATTCATACACCGTATTCAAGCACTATGGGCCTGTAGATTTTACTTCCATGCATTTCCTGGTTTTTAGCTCAAGCTTTGTATGTGTGACTGCCAACCAATTTAACACATTTATCTCAACATTTATTGCTCTTTTGAACATGTTAACAAGGGTTGTTTGGTAGAATGAGCTTTCTATTCCAATAACCAGCTATCAGATCTCTCCCAGGTGATTTCCCATTCAACAGTTTTACAAAATGGTCAGGAGAGTTTCACTGTAGAAATTTTACATTTTGAGAGAAACATTTGTACAGTACTCACTCCATAGCTCATCTAACCACTTCGTGTAATGAATATGTTACTTGTTATTCAGAACCCTCACCAAAATGCTTCTAAAACATTAAGGGGATGGGCTTTTATAACTTTCACCACATGAACTTTCATTCTATGATACACTACTTGTGAGTTTATTGCACACACACACAAAGTATGGACTACCTAGAAGTTACTTTTGTTATTATCCTTAAGGATCTCTTTACTTAAATTTTTCAATGTCTCTTTGTTCCCCACCTCACCTTATTTTATCTCCTCTTCTATATCCACTAATAAACTGAGACATTTTTACCTGGGTACTTGAAGTTCTGACTCTGCAAAAATCAAAAACACAAAAAACATGACCTTTTTCATGACAAAACAAAATTATTTAATTTAGTACTTCAATCAACCTTTTTCTTTGATGCTTTACAAACATAAATATTTGAACTTTTCTTTGCTAACATGCATGTAATGTCTTTCCCTCCTTTTTCTCACAATAAATCCTGGTGATTTCAAGCTCACTGCCATATAGACATGCTGGCTAGCTGAAGATATGACTACCTCCACCTCACCACCAAATGCCAGATATTTATCTTCATTCATGTCCCTAGTTTGTAACATGGCTTTAATCTCCTTTTAAGGCTACCAGTATCTTATCTAGTACCAAGCTCTGATAAGTATCCTCTCTTTTCTTCTGTTAGCAAGCCAGGTACAAGTTTTCTTATTCCCTTCACACACAGCAATAGGAACAAACAGCAGTACCACCATAAATTTACCTTTTCCTGTCAATTCCAAAGACTTAGGACTACCACCATCAATATAGACACAATAAAAGGTAAATCTGGTGAGATTGTGTAGTTGCCGGTGATGTGTGCAACTGGCAAAATGGAAGGGACTCCCAGCCAAATTTCTCAAAAGCAAGAAACAGCAATCAAAAATTCTTGTGGATGGGTAAAAGTAATGGAGTGAGTGGTTCATGCATATTGTTATGAGGCATGATTAAATAAAGTAAATAAGGTGTCAGAGTATGAAATTAAGCTGAGGTGAGTTATAGACAGCTCAATAATAACATTTATCTCCATATATACCTTATAGTTAGGATTGATAGACAACCAGAATAAGCAGTTCTACAAGACCCCTTCTGCAAACTACTTCAAGAAAGATTGACAGTGACTTCATTGTTATGGCTGGTGACCTTAATAGATATGTTGGTCAACTCTATAATGGCTTCCATGATGTCCATGGAGGCTATGGCTTTGGTACAAGGCATGAGGAGGTTTTAAAGATATTGGATTTCTGTGACATAACAACACACATCAAGAAGCCAGCCAGTCTCCTCATCACCAACCAATTTAGCTAACACACAAATCAGATAGATTTCATTTTTACTATGAAACACATGAGGCAGACCATTGTAATATCAAAGTCTTTCCTTGTGAAGAATGCACTACCCAACATGGATTAAAAGCAAGCAACTCAGAATCAGAGTTAGACACATGCAGAAGTAGAAGACAATATTAAGAAGAAAGACATGGTTGCTAAAGGAACATGTAGTCTGATGTAAGTAGAAGGGGAGAGTTTGATATTTATAGCATAGAAGACAACTGACAGTTCCAACAGGATAACCTGCTGAGGCTTACAGATCAGATGTGAAGCTAGAGCAAGGTCCTGACCAGACCAAAGGTGACATAGTAGCGGGATAACACAGCAGATAAAGCTGACTTAGAAAGTGAGGTTTAGAAAGTCTGAGAAGAAGGTGGAAGTAAAGTGCATTACCAAGTAGCTAGAGTGTATAAAGAGAAATCAAGTGTAGTGTGCATGAAAGAAGATTGCACATGTGATGACCATTGCTGAGAACTCCAAGTTAATGGAACTCATGGAAGAAAGAAACCAAGAAAAACTTTGGATGAAGTGGTGAAGGCTGATCTGAAGATGCTGCATCTCACAGAGGAGGGCTGAGATGCTTTTTATTTTGCCAAGAATACAACATACTTTTTGTTGCCTCCTTCTCTTTAAGTCCTTTGACTCTCCCCACCACTCTCACCTCCATCAGTTCACCTTCATTCCTCCACTAGGCCTCTATGTAAGAGACTGCATACATCTGCTCTCATCCTCTCACTAGGCTAATGTATAAGAGACAACATTAAGTCATCCATATGCCTCTATACTTCTTTCTCTTAGTTCATCTCCCTTGCCCTCATTACCCTTCTTAACTACCAGCTGTCACACTCTTCCCATTGCCTAAGAACCACTTTTTTTTTTTACCCCTGTCACCTTTGTTTTAACACTCACTTTTACCTTTGTCAACCTACACTGTTTTAAATAACTGCTTATATCAAAATACCATCCTGCCATCCAAATGCTTCTGACATTATTGATCACTCTTCTAATCCTTCCTTGGTCACCTGAGCAAATGTACATGCCCTTTATCAACCCCTCATGTTAATACATGAAAAGTGCACCCAGTGCACTCTGTAGTGGTTGGCAATAAGAATGACATCTAGTTGTAAAAACCAAACCAAATGACACCTACAAAAATCAATGGGAGATTACTCGGGCAAAAGGTCCATCCAACCCATGCCAGCTTGGAAAGTGGACAAAATAATGATGATGGTGATGAGGTTGATGCTGTTGTTACTGACACTGATGCCGACTATGACACCAATACCAACAACACTAACATTGATGCAGGCACCACCACTGCTGGCAACAATGACAATGGCAGCAACAATGATGATATGTGATCATTGAAATTATAGAAATAATGGAGGCACTTACTTTGCCTTGTCTTTTCTGTGAAATCAAAGGTAGTTGTATGCCATAAGTGTCATAAAGTATATGGCGATTTTTTGCATGGAAAGGGTCAATGGCAGCTTGAAATGCAAGCTGCTGCTTTAGCTGAAATAAATAGAATTAGAGTGTACAGTATATGATCATCTAACAAATGAACTATACTGTAGTTTAAATATAAAAAAGAATATAAATTCCTCCTATAGTCATAAAGAGAAAAATTAAACTGTAAAACTTTAAAATAAAATATTGCAGACAGTCTTTGTACTGTCTACGACAGCTATTAAATATATCTGAAATAATCATTACTTTAAGTAAATAACAAATTACTCAAAACAAAATGTTGATGATCTCTCAGAAAAAAACATCAAGAATTATACCAAATCAAACAGAAGAACTTTTGATTGAAAACTAATTCTTAGGCAGTAGTTAGTTAAATGAGACAAGATTTAAACAAAACAAAAACTAAAATTATCTTTTTCTAGTATTTCTTTTGTGTTGAAAGTGAAATTTTCAATTGTTATTAATTTTAATTTTGTTATTATTGTTTTAACATAAGGGCAGTAGACTGGTAAAATTAGTAGTGCATTGAGCAAAATAAACATGGTTTAGCAAAATCAGTAGATCATGGACAAAACACACATTGATTAACTGTTGTAATCCTTTGTCTGTTATAACACCCACTCCAGTATAGCAGTATAGTTAGTTAAGCAAGTAAGACCACAACTATCTATGACTGTCTACTTCGTCTTCTCTACCCATACTGACACTGACTGACAGTATTTTTAATGACTACCACATACCACTCATGATATGGGAGGGGTGTACCATTATTACTATTATCCCCATAACATCTCCTCTTTTAAGTTTTTCTTTTTTTCTTAGGGAGTGTAATTTTATTTCTTTTAATAGTAATAATTTTTACATCACCCCACCTCCCTGTTTTGAGTTTTTTTATTTTTTTTATACAGTTACACATTTAATATCTTTTCATTTGGCATTCACTTCCAGGAATTCCATACATTTTCTTTTTTCTTACGCTTGTGCATTTGGGTTCAATTATCTGTAGTGGCATTGGTACTTAAAAAGTGTCATAAAACCATTCTACAGGTTCTTCTATTCTCTTGGGTTCGCTTTCAATGAATCTTTTTTTCAGTTGGTTCATGTGTCTTTTGTATACCTTTTTCCTTATTTTTACCAAGTATAGCATTTTTTCTGTGTTTGGTAATCACACCATTCTTTCCAAATTTGTTCTCCATTCTCATATACCCTAACAAATTACCTTTACACTAATTTTGAAATATCTTGCTGTATTATTTGTTGTAAGTTTTCCTTTCTTGCCAGGTAGCAATTTGTCAAAGACTGATTTTATTTTCCTCGCATACATCAACTCTGCTGGTGACATACCTGCTGTTGTTTTTGGATTTGGCATCACATGGTATACTCTTCAGAATTGTTTTAGAGCTACCTTATCCATGACTTTCTTAAGGCTCTCTTGGATGTATCGATAGAGAGTTCTGCATGTCCATGGCTCACAGTCTTTCGGTATTAGGCTGGACAACCATCCGCGTGCCCTAGTTTTTTTTGACGATAAAAATTCCATTTTGTAGTCATAATTCAATAATGTAGTGCCCCATTGCTGTAGTCAATTCACTGCAAAAGGACAGAGATTTAGAGACTTATTACTTGAAGCCTTTGACGAAATAGAAGAGGATATAGCTTCACACAATGTAGAAGACAACTGGAGGTTTCTACAGGACAACCTGCTGAGGGCCACTGATCAGATCTGTGGCTGGTGCAAAGTCCCCTCTCGACCCAAAGTAACGTCGTGGTGGAACAATATGGTTGACAGGGCTATTAGACAAAAGAAACAGGCTTGGAAGGACTGGAAGAACGGTGGTAGCAGGGAATTGTATCAGACTGCCAGAAGGGAAACTAGGAGACAGGTTTATTTAGCCAGAGGGGAAGCAGATAAGAATAAATTTGCCAATGTTCTGCACCGTGAGGATCAAAGACTTGAGGTATTTCATGTTGCAAGACAGTGTGTGAGAGAGAACCGTGATGTCATAGGAGAGAAATGCGTTCGCATGGATGATGGGTACACTTGCACGAAACAAGGCTGCAAAGAAAGAGGTTTGGAGACGCCACTACGAAAGGTTGCTCAATAAAGAGAATGAATAGGACAAAGAGAGTCTGCCGAACGTGGACCTAGCAGAGGTACCAGCTATCTGAGTTGACAGTATCATGGTAGATAAAGCAATTAAAAGTATGAAGACAGGGAAAGCCCCCAGCCCATCAGGAATCAATGCAGAGATGCTCAAAATATCTGGCAGTGTCGGCTATAGCCTAGTCACGCATATAGTTAACCAGGTGATACACGAAGGAGTTATACACAATGACTGGTGTAGCAGCACCATAGTCAACTGCTACAAAGGTAAAGGTGATGCTTTAGATACAAATAATTACAGAGGTATCAAGTTGTTAGATCAGGTAATGAAAGTCACAGAGAAGGTCATAGCCCAACTAATTAGGGAGAGAGTCAGTTTAGATGAGATGCAGTTTGGGTTCGTGCCAGGGAAAAGCACCACAGATGCTATATTTCTGGTAAGACAGCTGCAGGAGAAATACCTAGCCAAAGATAAACCTCTGTACCTGGCTTTCGTTGACATGGAGAAAGCCTTTGACAGGCTCCCCCGATCCCTTATCTGGTGGTCAATGAGGAAAGTAGGGATAGAAGAATGGTTAGTGAGAGCTGTGCGAGCCACATACAGAGACGCTGTCAGTAAGGTGAGGGTTGGCAACGAGTACAGTGAAGAATTCCGAGTAGAGGTAGGGGCCGACCAAGGTTCAGTCCTCATCCCCTGCCCATTTATCATAGCCCTCCAGGCAATAACACAGGAATTCAAGACAGGATGCCCCTGGGAGCTCCTCTATGCTTATGACCCTGCGCTAATTCCTGAGTCACTATCAGAACTAGAGGAGAAGTTTCAGGTGTGGAAGTAAGGACTAGAATCGAAGGGCCTTAGAGTCAACCTAGCTAAAACCAAAGTACTAATAAGTAGGAAGATAGACAAAACACAAACCCCTTCAGGTAAATGACCCTGCTCGATCTGTAGAAAAGGCATAGGTAGAAACTCTATAAGATGTACCCAGTGTAAGCTATGGACACATAAGAGGTGCAGCAATATCAAAGGAAGGTTAACTAGGAAGTTAGTTTTTGTATGTGGCAGATGTTCAGGAGCAATAAACACTCAAAATGTGCAGAAAACAACTTTTCCCACATTCCAGGGAGAAAAACTAGACATAGTTGATAGCTATCGCTATCTAGGTGACCAAGTTAGTAGTGGGGGAGGGTGCGCTGAAAGTGTAGCTGCTAGAATAAGAATAGCCTGGGAAAAGTTCAGAGAGCTCTTACCTCCGCTGGTGACAAAGGGATTCTCACTCAGAGTAAAAGGTAGACTGTATGACGCATGTGTACGAACAGCCATGCTACATGGCAGTGAAACATGAGCTGTGACTGCTGAGGACATGCATAAGGTTGCAAGGAATGAAGTCAGTATGCTCCAATGGATGTGTAATGTCAGTGTGCATACTCGACAGTGTGTAAGTACCTTGAGAGAAAAGTTGAACCTAAGAAGCATCAGTTGTAGTGTGCAAGAGAGACGATTGTGCCGGTATGGTCGTGTGGTGAGAATGTATGAGGATAGCTGTGTGAAAAAGTGCCACACCCTAGTGGTTGAGGGAACCTGTGGAAGAGGTAGACCCAGGAAGACCTGGGATGAGGTTGTGAAGCACGACCTTTGAACATTAGGCCTCACCATGGCAATGACTTCTGACCGAGACCTTTGGAAATATGCTGTGCATAAGAAGACCCGGCAAGCCAAGTGAGACCATAATCCAGGGGTGTAGCCAGCCCACTTATGTGTACCATTCCTTCATTGGATACTAAACTCAGCTTGCGAAGACCTGTTGAGGCAAGTGAAATCAAAATCGAACTAAATTTGACAACTGGCACCCATGCCAACGTCTCCTTCATTGGACACTGAACTTGGCTTGCGCAGACCTGTTGGGGCAAGTGAAAGCGAAATCATGATGGCACCTGTACCAGTGGAGCACTAAGAGCACTGTCCGAGCGTGATCTTTGCCAGAGCAGCTGTCTGGCTTCCGTGCCAGTGGCATGTAAATAGCACCATTTGAGCGTGATCGTTACCAGTGGTGGCATGTGAAAAGACATTCAAGCGAGGTCGTTGCCAGTGCCACTGGACTGGCTCCTGTGCAGGTGGCACATAAAATACACCATTTTGAGCGTGGCCATTGCCAGTACCGCCTGACTGGCCTTCGTGCGGGTGACACGTAAAAGCACCCACTACACTCTCAGAGTGGTTGGCATCAGGAAGGGCATCCAGCTGTAGAAACTCTGCCAAATCAGATTGGAGCCTGGTGTAGCCATCCGATTCACCAGTCCTCAGTCAAATCGACCAACCCATGCTAGCATGGAAAGCAGACATTAAACGATGATGATGATGATGATGATGTTGGTATTCCTTTTTTAGAACTGTATATTGACAGTAGTTGACAATGCTCTGTTTGTAGACGGAAACTTCATCCATGAATAAATCTCTGGAATTTTTTCACACCGTATATGATTGTTAATGCTTCCTTTTCTACCTAACTATAGTTACTTTCAGCTGGTAATAACAATCATGATGCATAGGCTATAGCCTTTTTACTCCCATCATCGTATTTGTGCAGAAGCATGGCTCCTACACTGCAATCACTTGCATCTGTAGCCAATATAATATCCAATTAATGATAAGTCTGATGTTAAAATGTTTTTTAACTTGTTAAATGCCTTCTGACATTTACCAACCCAGCACCATTATGTATTTTTCTTTAACAGATCATTTAGCAAGGGGGTCCTTACATTATGTATATTGAGAATGTAATTTGATAGTAAGCTAATAAATTCAAAAATGCATGTAGCATAGTCACAGTATTCGGAGTGGGTATATTTTTTATTGTTGTTGCTCTGGATGGATCTGGTTACCATCTGTTTTTATCTATCATCTGACCCAAGTATTTAATCTTTTGCAGAAAAAACTCGCATTTTTCTTCCATTCACTTGAAACCATATTCTCTTACCTTTTCGAATACCCTTTTAATGTATTCTACATGTTGTTCATGTGATTTTTATTAGGATATCATCTAAATAAGTGATAGCAAAATCACAGTCACCCAGTGTTGTATCTATTACTTGCTGAAATACAGGAGTTACTTTAGCTGCATAAATTTAGATAAGCCACACTGTGTATTAATGTTTAATAAGTGTGAGCATTCTTCTTCTACTTGGATTTCTAGATATGCCTCCAAGAGGTCTAATTTTGAGAATTTCCCTCCATTCAATTTTGTGAACACTTCCTCAGGACTCAGCAATAGGTCACTATATGAGATTAAACAATCATTGAATCCTGTTGAAAAATCTGCACAAACTCTTATTTTTCTTTTTTATGTAGACCATAGGTGCTGCCCAGTCTGAGTGGTCCATCTTCTTGATTATTCCTAGACTTTCAAATCTTTCAATTTCCTTATTTACCTGTTCTATTACTGCAAATGGTACAGGTGTAGCACTTTATTTTACTACAATCAATTTTGCCTTTGTTTTCTTCCAAGAAAATATCTGGAAATAAATGTTTAATTTTTTGTTTCAGTCCCTCAGCTGCATTTGAACCTTCAACTGAACTGACTATATTTCCACAAAAACACTTATGGGCATATTCCACAATTTGAATAGTTCCATCCACTCTGTGCTAAATGAATTAACTGAATTTTTTAACACAAAACTTTTGCCATTTTCATTTGGTTGCGAAATGTTATGTTACACACAAATTCACCAACAAAATACAATCTTTTCCCCTTAACACCATATGCAACTTTTGTAGATTTACTTAATTTGGGCTTACCGATATACTTTCTTCATTTACAATGGTAATATTACTTTCATCACCTGGTCCAGCAATCTGATGCGTCTGTAATTATTTTGTAATATCACTTCCAGTGTCTAACTGCATTTTTACTCTTATATGTTCAATTTTCACATTTACAAATTTCCTCTTTGTTATATTACCATTTTCTTTCAACATCTTGCTTATTCTTTTTTTCTTTGTCCCAACATTTTGTTATCTTCATTTTACATGTATCCAATTTTTCCACAAAGGAAACATTCCACTTTCTTAAATGGGCAGTTTTTTTCTCAGGTGTAGACCTCCACATGTAAAACATGGGTTTATTTCCTGAATTTTGTCCTGTTTGTATGGCATTTTAGTACACACTTGATTTCTATTCTGCCTGTTTTGTATTTTCCGATGCACTTGTTTCACTTCAGAGCAATTTTACGTTTGATTTTCTCTGTGTTGTGTCTCAAATTTATTATTCTTTCACACTCTTCTAGCAGATGTTGTAAGATTACCACTTGGTTTTGTTCCAACTTAGTGAATACTAGTTCTTACTTCTGCATCTTTCTCTGCATTTAGTCCCTGAGTCAGGCACTTGAACATATCTGGCATTAATTCATCCAATTTGAACTTTTCACATTCCCTACTAACTCTACCAGCATATGTGATGTAGTCCTCCTTGTTCTTTTCTAGGTTCAAACATTTCCAGCATGTATTGAACAAGCTTTTCTCACTAAAAATTTTACACAATATGTTTACTGTATCTTTAAAGTATATGTCAGAAGGTTCTTTCGGGTGTATGTAATTGCTGTAAAGCTCATGTTCTCCTGTTGCCAGTTTTCTCAAGATTAAATGCATTTTCATATCATCGTCCCAATCTTTGCACTCTTTATTGAAGATTTGTTCACATCTTCTATGAGAAGCACTCCATTGGTTATGATGATGAGAGTCCCAGCTGATATGATCAATGGAACAGCCTGCTCATGAAATTAACGTGCAAGTGACTGAGCAATCCACAGACACATGTACCCCCAACGTAGTTCTCAGGGAGACTCAATGTGACACATAGAGTGACAAGGCTGGCCCTTTGAAATACAGGTACTATTCATTTTTGACAGCTGAGTGGACTGGAGCAACATGAAAAAAAGTGTCTTGCTCAAGGACACTACGCATCGCCTGGAATCAAACTCACAACCTTACGATCGTGAGCCGAATGCCCTAACCACTAAGCTACACGCCTTCACAATCTTCACTATCTTCTATAGTATGCCTTGAAGGTAACTCCTTTATCTGGTTCATACTAAAGGTGTTATTGAGTTCACAACATGATCCAGCGAGAACATCTTTCCAGCATTTTCTGATGACTTACTATTCATTAATTGTAGCATTTGTTGCTGTAATAGTAATTGTTGTTGTTGTTACTTCAGCTGTTGTTCTTGCAGTTGCTGTTGTTGTCATTTTTGCAATTCAAGCAAACTGACTGACAATTTTTCCATAATTTTACAATTTTGTATACCGTAAAATTCACACAAAAAACTTTTGTGAGTTTCATAACTCCTTGTGAGTTTGTTAATTCCTTGTGAGTTTGTTAATTCCTCATTGCCACTAATGTAATCCTTTTGTCTGACTGTTATAATGCCCACTCTAGTATGGCAGTATAGTTAGTTAGACAAGTAAGACCACAACTATCTATGACTGTCTACTTTGTACTCTCTACCCATACTGACACTGTCTGACCGTATTTATAATGACTATCACACACCACTCATCACGAGGGTTGATTTTGCCTTTAATCCTTCTGGGGCCATTAAAAAAAGGAAATACAAGTAGGAACTAAGGTCAATTTAAATAACTGTTCCTTTACACAAAGTTTGTCATCTTCTGCCTAAATTATTACACCCTGGTGCATAACCCATTGTTTTATGCCCAGAAAAAGTAATACTTTGTTTCACTGAAATGTATTACTGAACAAAGAATTAAGAAAAAGAAGGACACACAGACAGACAGACAAGTAGAGTGATAGAAAGTGGGGAGTTGTAAGCCAAACCAGAAGCTATGTTACAAACAGATTTCACAAAAATTATAATCATGATAGCTGGCACCAAAGGCCCCAGATTTATTGCAAGGAGGAAATGAAATATGATTTTCATACCTATTTCAAAGGCTTTACTAATGCAAGACTCATACAAACTGGAGATGAAGACAGGAAAATCCCCTGGTCCATCAGGAATCACCCCTGAGATGCTTACAATAACGGGCAGAGTAAGAAATAGCCTAGCCACATGTATAGTTAATCAGGTTGTCCACAAGAGAGTCATAACCAACAATTGGTGTAACAACATTATAGTTAACTGCTACAAAGGCAAAGGTAATACCTTAGATAAAAATAATTACAGAGGCATCAAATTGCTGGACCAGGTGATAAAAGTCACAGAAAGGGTTTTAGCCCAATTAATTAGGAAAAGAGTTAGCACAGATGAAATGCAGTTTAGATTTGCGCCAGGTAGGAGCATGACTGATACTATATTCCTGGTTAGGCAACTGCAGGAGAAGTATTTAGCCAAAAATAAACCTCTGTACTTGGCTCTTGTCAACATGCAGAAAGCCTTTGACAGTGTCACCTGCTCCCTCATCTGGTGGTCAATGTGGAAGCTAGGGATAGATGAGTGGTTAGTGACAGCAGTACAAGCCATGTACAGGGATGCTGCCAGTAAGATGAAGGTTGAGAATGAGTATAGCAAGGAATTCAGTGTACAGGCAGGAGTTCACCAAGGTTCATTTCTCAGTCCCCTCTTGTTTATTTTAGTCCTCCAAGCCTTAACAGAGGAATTCAAGACTGGCTGTCCTGGGGAGCTCCTCTATGCTGATGACCTTGTTCTTATAGCTGAATCACTACCTGACCTAGAGAAGACATTTCAGGTGTGGAAACAAGGCCCGGAGTCTATGGGTCTTAGAGTTAATTTAGCAAAAACCGAAGTCCTAGTAAGTAGGAAAACAGACAAATCATAAGTCCCTTCAGGGAGATGGCCCTGATCGATATATAAGAAGGATGCTGGTAGAAACTTCATATGTTGTGCCCAGTGCAAGCTTTGGATACATAAGAGGTGTAGTGGTATCACAGGAAGGTTAACAGAGAATATAGCCTTTGAATGTGGCAAATATGCAGGTACAATAAGCACTAAAAATGCGCAGACAAGAGAATCCCTCAAATGCTTGGGAGGATCATTTGAAGTAGTAGATAGCTTCTGTTATCTAGGAGACCAAGTTAGCAGTGAAGGAGGCAGTTCTAAAAGTGTAGTTGCTAGAATAAGTATGGGCTGGGCAAAGTTCAGAGAGCTTCTAACTTTGGTGGTAACAAAAGGCCTCTCCCTCAAAGTGAAAGGCAGATTATACAATGCCTGTGTGCATACAGTTATGTTACATGGTAGTGAAACATGGGCTTCAACTACAGAGAACTTGTGAAGGCTTCAAAGGAATGAAGCTATCATGCTCCACTGAATGGGTAATGTCACTGTGCATGCACAACAGGGTGTAAATGATTTAAGAGGAAAACTAAGTATAAGAGGCATCAGATGTTGTGTGCAAGAGAGGAGACTGCACTAGTTTGGTCATGTGATGAGTATAGATGAGGTCAGCTGCATAAAAAAGTGCTGAGACTTAATCATAGAGGATACCTGTAGAAGGGGTAGATCCAAGAAGAAGTGGGATGAAGTAAAAAGAAAGAATCTTCAGACACTGGGCCTCAATGAGGAAATAACAAGGGACCAGGAGATGTGGTGATTTGCTGTACTTCAAAAGAAGCATCAAGCTAAGTAAAATCACTGTCTTCCATATATACATACAAGCTTGTTCTTTCACATAAAAAGTACCTATACTGGTGCTGCATAAATGTACCTGTGCTGGTGTTGCACAAGTGCACCCATGCAGGTGGCATGTACAAAGCACCTGGTATATTCTGTTAAGTGGTTGGCACTACGAAGAGCATCCAGCCATAGAAATCATGCCACAACAGAAAATTGGAGCCTGGACAGCTCCCCAGCTGGCTAGCTCTGTGTCAAACCGTCCAGCATGGAAAACAGATATTAAATGTTGATAATGATCATCATCATCATTTTACTGTTTTCTTCCTTTCCTTCTATCTTTCTCATTATCTATTTTATCTATTTATTTATTCTTCTTTCTTTCTCTTAACTTTTTTTTCTTGTCTGACCTACATATTTCAAGTCATATGCAATTCTATTCCTTTAATTGGTTTTGAATCTTTTCACTAACACTATCTTTTCCTGAACACTGAAAAAATTATTTTACTTTTCTTTCCACTATATTTAAATATATGACTATAAGTTCCTAAATAGACTCATAACAGAGGCTGGTTTGAGATCTGAACAAGCAGACACCTCTGATGATTGCAAGTTCTCCTCTAGTGAAACCATTCAGCTCATATTTCATTATATAAAAATGTTCACCTCTGTTTTGTATACTGAGTACATTATTTCACACATGGATGTGTGTATGCATGTATATGTATACATGCACATACATATGCACAAATGTATGTATGTCATTATTCAGTTTATTTCATGATTTCTTGCCAATAGAGAAAGAACCAGTTTCAAGCCTAGATCCAAGGCTCCTTCATGGGAATATCAATATCAACAACAGGGTATATTTGTATGTATGTATGTCATTATTCAGTTTATTTCAAGATTTCTTGCCAATAGAGAAAGAACTAGTTTCTAAACTCGATCCAAGGCTCTTTCATTGGAATTTCAACATCAACAACAGGGTATTTTTGTATGTATGTATGTATGAATGTATGTACGTATGTACGTATGTATGTATGTATGTATGTATGCATGTATGTATGTATGTATTTATGTATGTATGCATGTATGTATGTGCAGATTTGTATGTTTTATGTATGTATTCTCACGCATATAGTTGCATATCTAGACATGCTCATATATAATGATAAATATCTGGAAAGTTTTACAGATCTTTACAGTTCCAGTCATGGAGTGGATCTGTTGTCTTCGGATTAGTCTTCTCCTCTCTGCTTTTGAGAAGCCTAATTTCTCAAGATTGGTATTTAGGCAGTGTGTTACATATTCCAGGATCCCAATAATTACAGGCATAAACCTGAATTTGTAATCTGGATAGAATAACTGCAGATTTCTCAATAGTCCAGCATAGGTGTTCTCTTTTTCACTATCTTCAGCTTTATGTTAACATCTGCTGGGCAGCTAATTTCCACAACTGTGCACAGTTTTTCTTCTTTATCCCAAATCATTATATCATGTCTGTTGTGCTTACATGTTATTTAGGTCTTAACTGGAACATTCCACAAGTATTCCTTTTTATTATGAGTGGCTATGGCTTCTGCCATATTGTGGGTTCTTATTTCTCTGTCCTTGAGATTATCCTTCTGATGGATTCCATTATAGAGTGTCCTAGCTACAACGTCATATCTCATCAGTAGATAATACTGTGATGACATTTCCGGACAACTGCTTATGATGTGGGTGATATCTTCAGTGTGAACTCCACAAAGTCTGCATCGGTTATCACATTTTATGGCTTTACCTGCATCTCTATCCCTTTTGTGCATCAGGTATTTGGTTGATATTTCCTGTTCCTTGATTGCAAACGCATACCCTTCAAAGTGAGTGGTAGTATTCCAGCTATTTGTCAATGATAAACTGCTTTCATGATCGATGTTACTATCATCATGGAGCTTTCTAGTAACATATCCATGCATAGTCTTCTGCTCATATAGGCTCATCCTTTCATTTTATGACACATTGCAGTAGAGTCTTGTGAATTCTTTGGGCATGTATCCTAGGTTATCAGACGAGTGTTGTTCAAGGAACTGCCTTTCAAATCTTATGATGTTATCAGCCTCATGTATGCAAACTTGGTCAGGGGATGCACTTTGACACTTGGTGGTTAGAAGATGTTGCTGAAGGGATATGATGCAACATTCAAAGGCATTTTGGATTGATGTTAAGCCTCTGCCACCTAGTTTTCATTTTAGGTAGAAATGGTCTATATCACTGTTAATATGGAAATTATGTGTGCTTGTTAGTATTTTTAGGGTTTTCACATCAATGGCTCAGATTTCATCAGTCATCCAATCAAGCAGCCCAAATGTTGGTATGGGTACTGACACTGCAAACACACTGTGGGCCACTGTTTTATTGAATTCAGAGAGTTCTAAGGTTCAAATTTTCTTTATTCAGCTATAATATTCTTTAGTGACACATGTTTTGTTACAGGTGCCATTGTAAGATATATTTTCATCCACCCCTAGATACCTGTAACATTTCTCATCAGATACAGGGGAAGTATGTATGTATGTATGTATGTATGTACATATGTATGCATGTACGTATGCATGCATGCATATGTATGTATGTATGTATGTGTGTGTGTGTATGCATGTGTTTATATGTGCGTGTGTGTATGTATGTATGTATGGTGGCATGGTTTCTATGACTGGATGCCCTTTATAATGCCAACCACTAACAGAGTGTACTGGGTACTTTGTACATGTCATTTACATGAGTGCATTTACGCAGCACCAGCACAGGTACATTTATGCAGCACCAGCGTAGGTGTTTTTTTATGTGAAAGGACAAGCCTGTATGTATATGTGTGTGTGTATGTATTTATGGTGGCATGGTTAAGAAGTTTCACAACAACATGGAGAAGTGTCTTCTACTTTAGTTTGACCAATGCCTAAGGAGTGGTGAAACCTATACTGAAGCTCATCATGTATGCGTGTGTAGGGGGGGGGGGGCATGTGTGTGTGTGTGTGCACATGCATGTATGTACATACATGTGTGTGAGTGTGTGTATGCATGTATATATGTATGTGCATGTGTGTGTGAGTGTGTGTGAGTGTGTGTGAGTGTGTGTGTGTGTATGCATGATTGTGAATGTATGCCCATGTTTTGTAGCTTAGTAGCTCAACAAAAAGCAATCAATAAAGGGAGAAAGGGAACAGTCATAAAAGGCAAGTGTTGATAGTATACAAAGCAAGCGGCCATATATATCAAACTATATACTTAAAAGTAATGAAAGATACGTGCGAACTCTATCTCTTTCCACTTCTGGTCACTTCAGTCTGTAACCACACATGTGATGTTGGTGATATTTTTCCTTCTCTGGACTTTTCCATTTCCCTTTCTGACAAAGAGCTCTGATTGAAACGTCAAAAATTCTCTTTTTTCTACCTTCACCAAGCACCGAGCTAATTCCATGTGCCTGTCCTCTTGTTTTGTTATTGTTAATTTTGATGTTCTATTATTTGATTATATGCACACACACACACACACACACACACACACACACACACACACACACATATATACATACATATATATAAAATCATACAGATTTATACACATTCATACCAATACTTACATACATATGTACATATATATATATATATATATATATATATATATATATATATATATATATATATATATATATATATATATTTACATATAAGAGGGATTACCACTAAGTGGACATCCATTATGCTACAATGGTCTGACCACTAAGAAAAGATTGTTCTCTAGAAAATTCAGCAAACACCAGAACGTAAGCAAGAAAGAGAAATGGAAAGATACAAAATATAAAGATTAATCACAAACCCGGTTTTGTTGTTACCATTTGCGTACGTACTTACGTAAATGTCCGCAATTCATCAGTGTGATCGTCATAGCAATATAATCTGCAGAACTATACACAAGATGCCGCATGAGATTGAACATGTATATAGTTCTACCAATTACATTTGGGGTTATATTTCAAAAGTTTTCGTTTTGGCACACCAAATACTGGAAATAATTCAGCAGAAAATAATTCTCTGCAGTGAATTTTGCCAGTTAGAGAACATGGTTATTTAAGTTTTCATTTGTCTTGCTCGCTTACATTCTGGCATTTGCTGAATTTTCTTGAGAACAATCTTTTCTTAGCGGTCAGACCATAGGTGGTCTTCTTCTAACATAATGGATGTCCACTTAGTGGTCATTACTCTTATATGTATGTAGGCATAGGAGTGGCTGTGTGGTAAGTAGCTTACTTACTAACCACATAGTTCCGGGTTCAGTCCCACTGCGTGGCACCTTGGGCAAGTGTCTTCTACTATAGCCTCAGGCTGACCAAAGCCTTGTGAATGGATTTGGTAGACAGGAACTGAAAGAAGCCGGTCGTATATATATGTGTGTGTGTGTGTGTATATATATATATATATATATATATTTATATATATATATATATATATGTATGTATGTATGTATGTGTGTTTGTGTGTCTGTGTTTGTCTCCCTACCATTGCTTGACAACCAATGCTGGTGTGTTTACATACACGTAGCTTAGCGGTTCGGCAAAAAGAGACCGATAGAATAAGTGCTAGGCTTACAAAGAATAAGTCCTGGGGTCGATTTGCTCGACTAAAGGTGGTGCTCCAGCATGGCCACAGTCAAATGACTGAAACAAGTAAAAGAGTAAAAGAGTAAAGAGTAATATAATTTTTCTGAATCTTCAGATCTTTCAATATGCTAAGCCACTGGTTTTAAATTGATATTAATCAAATTAATATTCAATTTTTCACCCTTATTATTTAAATTTATATATATATGTATATATATATATATATATATATATGTATATATATGTAAATATATAAAAAATAAAAAGATAAAGAGAGCAATGGTAAGGTTGGAGAAGTATTTTATGGATAGAGTCTTACAGCTGTTTCTGGGAAGATCCAGTACTTCCCTTCATCGGAGACAGAAAAAATAAAGTAATCTATTATTATATCCATAGGCGGATATTTTTAGTATGAAGTGGTAAAGAGTGTGATGTGCTGAAAAAAGAGAGAACAGTATTGAAGTGTAGTTTCATTCCAGTAGTAAATATCCGTGTAGAAATCCGTGTAAAGTAATCCTTGTGGGGATAATCCGGAAATAGATGTTGGAGTGAAGGCTGGTACAGCATAGATAGCAAAAGGTGAATATATGCCATACTGCGATGGATTTTTGCTTGTTTACTTCAAGAATGGCCAAAGTCAAGTGAAAAATGAGCGGTAATTAGGTCAAGTCATGAAGACAGAATGTGAAAGGGGATAGAGGAGAGATAGAGGTTGAGGATGGTAGCAGTATATTTTAATGGTCAGTTGATCTTACAGGATAGAGGGGATGAGCATATAGAGAGAAGGAGGAATGGGGGGATGAGGTTAAAAGGTCTAGTGAGTAGGAAGGAATGTGCATATGTAGTATATAGGTGGTGGGGGTATGAGTGATAAACCAAGGACAGAGATAAAGGGAGAGATGGGTGGGAAAGGTAGTCAGTAGTATCATATTTTAGAATGCAGCCAAACCTATTTATAGACGGTGGAAAGGGATTGAGAGAAACAACGTAGTCTGTATGCATTGGTGGTGTTGTTGTGAATTAGGGAATAGAAGAAATAGATTTGGGGGTATATATATGTGGTGATATGATCGAAAGGAAATAATCCTATTCAAAAGATGGTAAAAGATGGATGTTTTTGCCAGGTTGAATAGGTTGCCTGTTGGGGGTCGTGTGATTATGTTGCGTGATTGTGTGCAATTTTGCTTGTGATAGAACTTAAATGTGTGGAAAGAGCGGTGATTGCAGTTGCTAAACGCTTCGTTATATCGATTAAGTAGAGTGGGAGAATTGTATTTTAAAATATGGAACGCCTCCGTTAGGCAAAGCTTGCAGTTGGAGCGCTGGCCCTGGTATGGAGTTCCGGAATCTAAGATGGACCATTTTAAGGTGTATTGGGTATTTTTGCTTTTGAGGTGATGAATATGATTGGCTAATGTTGTAGATTTACTGTGTTTGTCGTATCTAAAAGAGTGCATATGGGCTGCGCAGCAATGTTTAAAGTTTTTAGTTGCACCTATGTATGTAGCAGTAGAGTTATGTAATAGATTTCTCACGGTGCATTTATATATTACATTGTATCTTACGCAATGTGTTTGAAGCAGTCAGATAGTCCCGGAGCGACAGTTACAAGTGTAGGAGGCTAGAGGGTTGCGTATGCTGGTGGGTGAGTTATTATTATTGGAGGATATGTTATTGGGGGATGTGTAGGAATCTAGATCAATGGAATTATTGTTATGGCTATTTGTCCTATCAATGTTATTATTGGTATTGTTATTATCTAGAATATTAATGGGTTGGGATCCATTGTGGTTTTGTTCTAGTGTACGAGTGTTAGTGTTAGAAGAATGTATATTAATGTCCATCTCAACCTTATATATATATATATATATATATATATATATAGGATCAAATATATAAAGGATCAAATATATAAATATATAAATATAAATATATATATATCCAAATTAAAGGCACGGCTATGGGGACGAGGTTTGCCCCCGTTTATGCGAATTCGGTGATGGGTTACTTGGAACAAAAACTCTACCAGGAAATAGAGGAGAGATATAACACCGAATTTAGGAAGCTTATAGAAAAAGCATGGAAGAGATACCTGGACGATTGCTTCATAATCTGGACCAAACCTCAAAGCATTGTGGAAGAATTTAACACCCTCCTGAACAACCTACACCCATCCATCCAATTCACAAAGGAGATGAACAGTAGCAAATTACCATTTCTAGATATAATGGTAATTAAAAAGAACACCGCCATTACCACAGATATATATTACAAACACACAGACACACACCAATACTTGAACTTTAAATCGTGCCATCCACCTCATACAAAACGCAACATACCATACTGCCTAGCCAGGAGAATATGTACTATTGTAGAGGATATAGAGACCAGAAATCAACGCCTGATGGAACTGAAAGAATTTCTGGTGAAGCAAAAATACCCATCACGACTCATAGAAAATGGTATTCAGCGGGCTTCGAAAATACCCATACAACAACTGAGGACACCGCAAAGAAAAGACAAACAGGAAAAGATCATTCCATTTATAGTGACACAAAATCCATGCCACCAGAACATCTTTAATATCGCCAAAGCGAACTTACCGATCCTTGCACAAAGTAAGGAATTGAGAAATATCATTACAGATCAAAATATAACTCTCAGTAAGAGACAACCTAAAAACTTGAAAAAACTATTAACAAAGGCAAGGTTTGACCTCAGCAACAAAAATCAAACATTCACTGTATCCAAATGCAATGATAGCCGATGCGGCACATGCCGATCAATCCATACCGGCCCATATATGAACACAAAAACAGGGAAAATATTCACCAATGCGAACATGAACTGCAAAAGTAGAAATCTAATCTACTGCATCAAATGCCCTAATTGTGAAGAATTGTACGTTGGCCAGACAGGTAATGCACTATCGGAACGCTCACGGGTACATCGACAACAGATTAAAAACCCAGAAGTCCGCCAAATACCACTGAGTAACCATCTAGCAACATGTGGTCATCAAACTTTTATTATATTTCCATTCCATAAACTTTACAACAGGAATGAAATTGAAAGAAAATTCAAAGAAAAGGACTTTATTAAGAAATTCAAACCCACTCTTAACAAACAATGATTAAATCCATCTTACTTGGGGTTTAAAAATCTTATCCCTGTAACCAAAACACAAAAAATCTCTCAGATATCATCATTTCTATAAATAGATTTGGCATCATTTCTAAGAACAGCCAAACACCTACTGGGGTTTAAAAATCTTATCCCTACAACCCACACAAAACAATAAATTAAAATATCATCATTTCTAAAAATAGATTTAACATCAATTCTAAAAATAGCCAAACACCTACTGCTGCCGTCCAAAGGAATTGGTATAAAAGACAGAAAACCAGCCAACTTATTACAGTCTGTTAAAGTCTGTCATACCGGCCATGACGAAGGGAAATAGCCCTGAAACTCGAGTCGCCTTTATATATATATATTTATATTTATATATTTATATATTTGATCCTTTATATTGAACACTCAATATTTCATCTACATTCAATACTTTCTTTCATGGTGCCATCCATTTTTATTTTATTTTATTTTATATTGTATATTGTATATCATATTATATATTGTATATTCCATATTCTATACCCCACATTAGTTCTGCAGGAATATAAATAAAACATAAAAAACAGACAGTGTTGGAACTCTTTTAAGCAAAATAATATATTCCTCTATACACAATCATACAAAAAAACCCACCTTTTTTGTATTTATTTTTACTCGCATATATATATATATATATATATATATATATATACACATACGAGGGGTGTATATTAAATATTTCCCCTGACTCACTTCCCAAAGTCTGGGATAAACAAAACTTGACATAATTATTAGTCCTTAGCCACCACCAATGATGACACACTTCTCCCATTGCTTTATGCAGCTGTGAAGACCTCATTTATAGGAGTCAGTAGGTTGCATCTGGAACCAAAACTTGCCCTTGGAAATAAGTTCATCATCATCTGAAAAGTGCTTCCCCTTCAAAAAAGACTTTATGGTTGGAAAGAGGTGGAAGTCAGATGTTGCAAGGTCAGGAGAGTAAGGGGGGGTGAGGAAGGTTTTCATGGCCATAGGAGTGTGCTTTCATCTGGGCAACATGCACATTGTGAACTGGAGTGTTGTCTTGGAGGAGGCAAACTCTTTTGGTCAGCATGCCATGCCCCACTGCTTTGATGGCACCCAGCAATTTCTGCAGCAGTGAAGCATAATATGACCTGTTAATTGTGGTGCCCTTCACCGGAAACTCCATCATCACATACATGGCTGTTCACATATACATCCATATACATACTAACACTTTGACACAGGCACACACACACACACATGCACACACACACACATGCACACACACACGCACACACGGACAAACACACACACACACACACACACACACATATACTTTTTGATTTTGTTTTTGCGACGTTCTGGTTAGCAGTGTCTGAAGTGTTCTTGGTGTTATTGCCTGTTTTGTTGATTCCTTTTATTTTACTTTTTGTTTTGATCCTATTATAACTGTCAAGGTTGCTATCCATGTTTTTGTGAGTCCTATTGTGTTTATTTTTGTTATTGTTACTATACTCTGTGTTGTTTTACTCTGTTTGTTCCTTGTCTGTAGTCGTTGTTTGCATGTATATTTTTTTATTGTTGTATTTATGTATGTAGTACTCCATGTTGTTGGATGTGGTATACAATACTTTCACTGTGTGCTTATTGAAGATATGATGGTATTTATTTGTTTTAAGGAAGCACCTATCTAATGCTGCAAGGAATTTTTATACCTATCTTCAATGATACATGCAAAAATTGGGTTATACCATAAGACCTTGGAATCATTGTATTTTTGTTTGGTCCTTTTAACCTATTTTGCGTGTTGTTGGCATTTTTGCTATTATTGTTATTGTTTGGATTTTTTTTCCTATCTTTCCATTCAGTCAAAAACAAAAACAAAACAAAAACAAAAACAAAACAAATAACTACAAAAATAATAATAGTGCAAACCTTTGTAGCTGTCACAAGAAATTTGCATGTCCACTCATGAACCAATGCATGCAAAATACATCATATACAAATGCACAATCACCACAACATAAATATGCATACATAGGAAACTCCAAAAACCAATTCAAGATTTGTTATTGCAACCATATCTCCTTATTCCCTAAAATAAACCAGCAACATGCAACACCACTAGCAGACATAATATGGAGATTAAAAGAAGGAAAAATAAAATATGAAATAGAATGGTCAATGATAAAAAAAAATACACATCCATCTATTATAATAATGAGCTTGTTTGTAAGTTTGTCCAAAATCACGCAATAAAGAAGTAGCAGTGTCAGTAAGAGTAAAAAATGAGAAGAGACAAAATGGTAATAACAATGAGAGAGAGATTGGTATCAAACAGCGCCTCTCACCCTCTCTCTCAACAAAACCCTTTTCACTTTATTGATGAATGCTGCCTCTCTCTCTCTCTCTCTCTCTCTCTCTCTCTCTCTCTCTCTCTCTCTCTCGCTCTCTCTCTCTCTCTCTCTCTCTCTCTCTCTCTCTCTCTCTCAAGAACAACATTTTCATTTTTATTCAATGAATGCTGATTTTTTTTCTGGTAAATATTAATAAAATATAACATAAGTAAATAAGATTTTTGCACCTCAAAATTATTATTTTTTTTTTTTGTATCTCTATGGATGTTTGACTGTTCTGGAGGATTTTTCTGCTTAAAAAATTGCAAAGTTAATAGAATATAGCATAAGTAAATAAGCAGTAATTTTTAAGTCATAAAATTAAAATATTGAATATTGAAAGAAAGCTTGATAACATTGTCTGTTTAAAGAAAGCTAAATATAAAAGGTAGGTAATTATAAATATTTACAAATACTTGCTACTACAGTGATGTTTGTAAATATTTATGAAGGAAGAATTTTGCCAAGGAGGTGAAGTTTGTCTTCAAGATCTTTTTCGATTTCAGGCAGTAAAGAGTGTGTGAGAGAGAGACAGAGAGACAGAGATAGAGAATGTTTAGAAGTTGCTGGAAAAAAAAGTCTGTGTGTATGCTGTTAATGTAATCCTGTGTAATTTTGGACTTTGTATGGTTACATATAGAAATATAAACAAACTGATGCACACACACACACACGCACGCACGCACACACACACACACACACACACACACACACACAAATGTATTCACTTGTTTTTAAGTTTATGTTCCGTTGTATTAAATATACTCATCCACCTGCTATGGAGAATGAATCAGACAGAATGTGACAGTTAGCCAGAGAGAGACAAAGGTGAAGAACAACCAGTCTCACTCAGGAAGAACTGGATGCAAGAAGATTAAACAATACAATAAGGTTATTAAATCAATCGCAAGAAGTGAGACAAGGGAGACAAGTGCAAAATGCAAGAAGAGAGGCTCGAAGACGTCAAAATGAAAAGAAGCACCTAATTGCACAAAGGAGAGACATCCAAAGAGAGAGAGACCAGCACAAAAGCACCAAGATGAAACAGAAGAGCAAGCAGCAATGAGGAGAGAATATCTAAGAATGAGAGCATCGCAAAGGTAACAAGATGAAACGGAAGAGGAAGCACAAAGGAGAGAAATTGAAAGAGAGAGAACATCAAGAAGAATGGAAGAATTAATTAATACTGAAATGGACCATCCAAAACAAGGCGAACTCATTGCTGGTAGGAGTTTCACTAGAAACATGGTGTTGAAGCAATTACTGATAAAGGTTGTAATGCTTTTTTTTAAATTTTACTTTCCTTATCATTTTCATGCTGTCGTTTCTGACAGCACGGGTACACTAGTATAATATATTATCCAGCATATGTGACCTGTACCTAGAGGAAGCTTTGTGCATTCTGTTAAGTAAAGTAAACTTGGTAAACAAGCATGCTGAGAAAATCCAAACTGCACCAAATTTGTTTTTTCCAGATGCAACACAATAGAATAATGATAATTCAGTGAACTCTCTCCCTTCCCCTTCTCCCTATCCACATGTGCATGTGTCTGATTGTATTTCTATTTGTACATATGTATATGTCCACGTGTTTAGCATGCAAGGATGTATGTATTTATGTATATATATATATATATATATATGGGAGAATTTACGAAAAAAAACAACAGACGAGGACGGGTGGTGTAAACAACAAAAGGATGCATTAGTTTAACGCTCGGGAATAGAGAAAGTCTTTAACGTTTCGAGCTATGCTCTTCAACAGAAAGAAATAAAGAGAAAAACAAGGAGAAAAAAATTTTAATGTCGTGGTCAGCGATCTATCATGGCAACTGCCGGACAGAAAGTTCACACAGGAGAGCTAAGAAAAACGGGAGATAACAAAAGGGGAGATAACAAAAGGGGAAAGAAATGGTGAACCCAAATACGAGAAGCTGTGTGTGTATGTGAGAGAATGCTGGTGATCTTAAAGTATGTATGTGTGTATGTAGGTGTGAAAAAGTGGGAAAGAGAGAAGGGAGTTGGTCAGTGCTAGTGTGTGCGTGGTGGTGTGTTGTGAAGTTGTGTTGTGTGATACGGTGTAACATGGTGTGATGTGAGTGTTGGGAGGTGGGGAAGGCGAAGGTGGCAGAGGTGAGAGTAGGGAAAGCATGGGTGGAGTGTGGGTTAGGCTGAGGGTGGGGGCAGAGGTAGGGGTATGTGGGTAGGCAGAGGTTGGGGTGGGTGTAAGGAATTGGATGGGATGGGTGGGGTGGGAAGGTAGAGTAGGAGTGTGTTGGGGAGAGGTGGGTGGGGGAGAGGTGGGTGGGAGGGGATTTGGGTGGGAGGAGAGGTGGTGGGAGGAGAGGTGGGTGGGAGGAGAGGTGGGTGGGAGGAGATGTGGGTGGGAGGAGAGGTGGGTGGGAGGAGAGGTGGGTGGGAGGAGAGGTGGGTGGGAGGAGAGGTGGGTGGGAGGAGAGGTGGGTGGGAGGAGAGGTGGGTGGGAGGAGAGGTGGGTGGGAGGAGAGGTGGGTGGGAGGAGAGGTGGGTGGGAGGAGAGGTGGGTGGGAGGAGAGGTGGGTGGGAGGAGAGGTGGGTGGGAGGAGAGGTGGGTGGGAGGAGAGGTGGGTGGTAGAAAGTAGGAGGGAGGGCAGAAGGGGAGAGAGAGAGGCAGGGGGAGGGTTAGATGAAGAGGGGAGGGGATTTGAGCCCATGTGGCGCAAAGGAGTGAAGAGAGAAGATTAATCCTTGTTCACGGCGCAAACGGGAGTCCGGATGGCCCCTGTGCAAGGACAATCCAAACACGGACAGGTGTTGCTGCAAGGTGTGACCGGCAGAGCGGAAATGGCATGACACTGGGGTGTCATTGCAAACGTTGATGTCTCGGAGGTGTTCTGCGAATTGGTCAGCCAGGCAGCACCCCGTTTGTCCGATGTACAGAGAGAGCGTGGGCGGAAGCAAGTCAATGAGCCAGGTTGGGAGGTTGGGTTAGGGAAGAAGCTGTGGACCAAGAGGTCTTGTAGGTTATGGGCTCGTTTGAAGGAGGGAATGGGTCGATTAGGGAAGGTGTGGGAGGTGGAGGGGTCGGATGGTCGTCCACTTGTGACCATTGCTGACCTTCAGGAACATTGTGCACTCTAGGACTAACTTATATTTTGCATTTGCGGCTCAATTGGTGGCTAATGAGCCTTACTCTTGACAAGCATACATGACTGCAAACATTACAAACCAAGCTTTTCCCATTCGCTACACCAGCAGTGTGCTTTCAAGCAGCATGCTTAAGTTCTTCATGTAGAATACATGTTCTTTCAAAAGTGTCAACCCCCTCCTTAACCTGCTTTAACCATCCATGGTGATGACAAGCATTGCTCTCCCAGTCAGTCTCCTGCATGTGTATATATAGTGGTGGACTGACCAGATTGCCAGCTTGCCCGATGGCAAGTGGGCCCCGGCACCATTAGAATCCATATATAGGGGCCCATGTTAGTATCTAAGAGGCCCGTCCCCTCAAGTTTGAGAATTTTTTATTCACTCTTGGAAGAATGCATTATTTCAGCCTGGCTGTGTTTGTAGACAGTTGAAAACAATACATTTAATAAAAAAAAATTAAATGATAGCATTGTAGATGTGGGTGGACCCCTTGTAGTAGAAGGTGGGCCCCTTGTAGTAGCAGGTTGGCCTCCTTAGTCTCCTGGCAAACAATATTTTTAGACCCAGTCTGCCACTGTATATGTATATATATTTGTATATGTTTATGTATGTGAGTGTGAATAAATATCCATATATGTGTGCATGTGTGTGTGTCTGTGTGTATATATACATATATATATATATATATATGTGCTATCAGAGTAATTGCGCTAAGCAGTGTTTACATATAATAACAATTTAGGTTAGTTGAAATATGTTTGTCACATTTCAACTGCTAAAGGCAAATACACTGCAGTTACCATGGAAAAAAAGTTTCTCTTATCGTAAAAAGATGTGAAAACACCCCGTTAGTTCAGTGTCACCCTCTCTTGGAAATCTCAGACATCGATGTTTCGAGTTTATTGACTCTTGTCAATGAGATGTACCAAAGAGAGGCGACTCTTAATGAGCTTTATAGCTTTATATATAATTCAGTCAACACAGTGACTGATTTGCTCTAGTAGATCACCCAATCGAGAAAAATATCAGAATAATTGCGCTAAGCAGTGTTTACATATAATAACAATTTAAGTTAGTTGAAATATGTTTGTCACATATTTCAACTGCTAAAGGCAAATACACTGCAGTTACTATGGAGTTACTCTCTTATGATAAAAAGGTGTGAAAACACCCCATTCGTTCAGTGTCGCCCTCTCTCGGCAATCTCAGACATCGATGTTTCAAGTTTATTGACTCTTGTCGATGAGATGTACTTAAGAGAGGCAACCCTGAATGAAATGATAAAGCTTATAGATTTATATATAATTAATCCAACACATTGACTGAATCCATGAGCGAGGGTGACACTGAACAAACGGTGTGTCTTCACACCTTTTTACCATAAGAGAGATTTTTTTCTCCATGGTAACTGCAGTGTATTTGCCTTTAACAGTTGAAATATATGACAAATATATTTCAACTAACCTAAATTGTGATTATATGTAAACACTGCTTAGCGTAAATGCACTGATATTTTTCTCGATCGGACGATCTACTAGCGCAAATCAGTCAATGTGTTGGCTGAATTATATATAAAGCTATAAGCTTTATCAGTTCATTCAGGGTTGCCTCTCTTAGGCATATCTAATTGACAAAGTCAATAAACTCGAAACATCAATGTCTGAGATTCCTGAGAGAGGGCAAAACTGAATGAACAGGGTGTTTCCACACCTTTTTACCATAAGAGAGATTTTTTTCTCCACGGTAACTGAAGTGTATTTGCCTTTAGCAGTTGAAATATGTGACAAACATATTTCAACTAACCTAAATTGTGAATATACTACTATATATATACTAATAAATTCAGGCCATGACAGACAGATAGGATGTTCTTGAAGCCTAGAATTTTAAACTTATGGAAACAATATTTACATATCACCTGAAGAAACACAACTAGATCTCAAAATGCAAGGAAACTGTTGTATGATCAAGTTCTTGCACACCTGGAGAACTACGTTGCATCGAAACAATTGTACTGATTGAAAAATAAATATCCAACTGTACCCCTTCTTGTTGACTCCAATTTCTTCAATTCAGCCTCGCCGACACCTCCTATTTTGCTCTGGTTCATAACACTTTACTTAGTGCTCACTATTCTGTGTCTCATTACAATATCGCCAAATTCATTTCAGTTGTCCATTACGATGTCAAATTCATTCAGTTATTCAAGTTATTCAATTCCAATTTTTATTTTTATCACACAGGCACTTATCTTAATAATTCTGTTCAATTTTAATTTTTATCACACAGTCACTTATCTCTATAATTCGGTCTTAGATTAGCCGAATCCTCCCTCGTGTTCTAGACCTAATCCCTCTATGATTCTATTACTACCATTTGCTCAAACTATGTGACAGAAATCTCTAAAGAATATTCTCTTCCTATCTCCCTCGTGTTAATGGCCTAAACCTCTGCATTATTCTGTCTCTCTCGATCCGGTGAACCCACCCTCCCACCCCCTCCACCAGTACTGTAAGTTCCAATTTTCTCCACCAGTACCAGAAGTTCCTATTTTCTCCACCAGTACTGGAAGTTCCTATTTACTCCACCAGTACCGGAAGTTCCTATACTCTCCACTCATACCGTAAGTCCCTGGCAGTCTCCCATGAACACTTCTAATGGCCTCACACCACCCCTACCCCCATTTGGCGTTTATCTCCCGTGTAAGGTAGCGAACATATAGTGCAAAATATTGTGTAGTGGATGCTGCTGGATGCAAATGACCTTATGGTTTGCAATACTAACTTCAGGAAACCTGCCAGTCACCTAGTCACCTACCGTTCTGGCAGGCACACTAGCCAAATTGACTACATCCTCGCCAGAAAAAGGGAAATATGGCTGCTTATAAATGCCAAAACCTTCCCAGGCGAAGAATGAAACCTACAACATAGACTAGTAGTTAGTGACGTCAGAATCAGGGCTAAGTGGTTGCCCAGAAGACGACCAGCTTGGAGAAGGGTCTGGAAGCTCAAAGATCCTGCAAATGGACAGAAATTTAGAGACTTATTACTCGAAGCCTTTGACGAAATAGATGGGGATGTAGCTTCACACAATGTAGCTTCACACAATGTAGCAGACAACTGGACGTTACTACGGGACAATCTGCTGAGGGCAACTGATCAGATCTGTGGATGGTGCAAAGCCCCCACTCGACCCAAATTAACGTGGTGATGAAACAATGTTGTTGACAGGGCGATTAGACAAAAGAAACAGGCTTGGAAGGACTGGAAAACCGGTGGTAGCAGGGAATTGTATCAGACTGCCAAAAGGGAAACTAAGCAACAGGCTTATTTAGATAGAGGGGAAGCAGATAAGAAAAAGTTTGCCAATGTTGTGCGCCGTGAGGACCAAAGCCTTGAGGTATTTCATGTTGAAAGACAGTGTGTGAGAGAAACGTGTTCGCATGGATAATGGTACGCTTACACTAAATGAGGCTGCAAAGAAAGAGGTTTGGAGACGCCACTATGAAAGGTTGCTCAATAAAGAGAATGAATGGGAGGAAGAGAGTCTGCTGAATGTCAACCCAACAAAGTGACCAGCGATTCGAGTTGACAGTACCATGGTAGATAAAGCTATTATGAGTATTAAGACAGGGAAAGCCCCCAACCCATCAGGAAACACTGCAGAGATGCTCAAAATATCTGGCAGTGTAGGCTATAGCCTAATCAACCATATTGTTAACCAGGTGATACATGAAGGAGTCATACACAATGACTGGTGTAGCAGAACCATAGTCAACTGCTACAAAGGTAAAGGTGATGCTTTAGATACAAGTAATTACAAAGGTAAAGGTGATGTTTTAGACACAAACAATTACAGAGGTATCAAGTTGTTAGATCAGGTAATGAAGGTCACGGAGAGGGTCATAGCCCAAATAATTAGGGAGAGAGTCAGTTTAGATGAGATGCAGTTTGGGTTTGTGCCAGGGAAAAGCACCACTGATGCTATATTTCTGGTAAGACAGTTGCAGGAGAAATACCTAGCCAAAGATAAACCTCTGTACCTGGCTTTCGTTGACATGGAGAAAGCCTTTTGACAGGGTTCACTGATCCCTTATCTGGTGGTCACTGAGGAAAGTAGGGATAGAAGAATGGTTAGTGAGAGTTGTGCAAGCCATGTACAGAGACGCTGTCAGTAAGGTGAGGGTTGGCAACGAGTACAGTGAAGAAATCCAGGTGGAGGTAGGAGTCCACTAAGGTTCAGTCTCAGCCCCCTCCTATTTATCATAGTCCTCCAGGCGATAACAGAGGAATTCAAGACAGGATACCCCTGGGAGCTCCTCTATGCTTATGACCTTGCACTAATTGCTGAGTCACTATCAGAATTAGAGAAGTTTCAGATGTGGAAGCAAGTCTAGAATCGAAGGGCCTTAGAGTTAACCTAGCTGAAACCAAAGTCCTAATAAATAGAAAAATAGACAAACCACAAACCCCTTTAGGTAGATGGCCCTGCTCAATCTGTAGAAAAGGCATAGGTAGAAACTCTATAAGATGTTCCCAGTGCAATCTATGGACACGTAAGAGGTGCAGCAATATCAAAGGAAGGTTAACTAGGAAGTTAGCTTTTGTATGTGGCAGATGTTCAGGAGCAATAAACACTCAAAATGTGCAGAAAACAACTTTTCCCACATTCCAGGGAGAAAAACTAGACTAATTTGATAGTTTCTGCTATCTAGGTGTCCAAGTTAGTAGTGGGGTAGGGTGCACTGAAAGTGTAGCTGCTAGAATAAGAATACCCTGGGCAAACTTCAGAGAACTCTTACTTCTGCTGGTGACAAGGGGCCTCTCACTCAGAGTAAAAGGCAGACTGTATGACGCATGTGTACGAACAGCCATGCTTCATGGCAGTGAAACATGGGCCGTGACTGCTGAGGACATGCGTAGGCTCAAAAGGAATGAAGCCAGTATGCTCCGATGGATGTGTAATCTCAGTGTGCATACTAGACAGGGTGTAAGTATTTGAGAGAAAAGTTGAACCTGAGAAGCATCAGTTGTGGTGTGCAAGAGAGACGATTGTTCTGGTATGGTCATGTGGCAAGAATGAATGAGCATAGCTGTGTCAAAAAGTGCCACACTCTAGCAGTTGAGGGAACCTGTGGAAGAGGTAGGCCCAGGAAGGCCTGGGATGAGGTGGTGAGGCACGACCTTCGAACATTGGGCCTCACTGAGGTGATGACTTCTGACCGAGGCCTTTGGAAATATGCTGTGCGTGAGAAGACCCGGCAAGTCAAGTGAGACCATACTCCAAGGCCTCTGCCAGGGGTGTAGCCAACCCACTTATGCGTACCTTTCCTTTATTGGACAGTAAACTCCACTTGTGAAGACCTGTTGAGGCAAGCAAAATCAAAATCGAACTAAATTCGATGACTGGCACCCATGCCAACGTTGTCTCCTTCATTGGACACGAAACTCGGCTTGTGAAGACCTGTTGGAGCAAGCGACAGCGAAATCGTGATGGCACCTGTGCCCAGCGTCGCCTTTCTGGCACTTGTGCTGGTGGCACATGTAAAGACATTCAAGCGAGATCGTTACTAGTGCCACGGGACTGGCTTCTGTCCAGGTGGCTCGTAAAATACACCATTTTGAGCGTGGCTGTTGCTAGTACCGCCTGACTGGCCTACGTGCCGGTGGCATGTAAAAGCACCCACTACACTCTCAGAGTGGTTGGCATTAGGAAGGACATCCAGCTGTAGAAATTCTGCCAAATCATATTGGAGCCTGGTGTAGCCATCTGGTTCACCAGTCCTCAGTCAAATCGTCCAACCCATGCTAGCATGGAAAGCAGACGTTAAACGATGATGATGTAAGTGAAACAGCATGGAGCATAGGGGGAGCGGGTAAATGAAACATTGGAGGGAACTTAAGGAAGAGAAGAGCTCATCAGTTCTGTACCAGCATGCTGAGCAGGAACATGGAGGCTCACTCAACAACATAGAAATTAAAATCTTATCCACACATAGCACAGACGCAGCACTTAGACAAATTACAGAAGCAACACACATAATAGAAGATAAACCTAGCCTGAATAGGAAACTGGAATGGAACACTAACGCACACCCCTAACAAACCACAACATATGACAATAAATTCCCCATAAACCGATAACAATATGAACAAAATATAATACAATACATAGATAAACAAATGGAATTAAATACTACATATGTTCACAAAATTAAATTAAATACAAAAAAAAAAAAAAAAAAAAAAAAGGTAGGTATAAACACATAAACAAATAAATAAAAACAAAAATAAACGAACATGTATTAACAGAGGATATAGATAATACAGGCACTCCCCATACACACACATGCACTTACAAAACATAGACACACATTGAGGGATACGCATGCGTAGACACATACAATAGGAATACAAAATACAAAATGGCTGATAGTTAGCAAGGTGGGACACACATAAGAAAGAAGAAAGCAAAGGACCACTGATGAGTTCACAGAAGTGTGACGAAAGAACTCTGGCCAAAATAGGATTAATGTAATGTAATATAAAGCTGAAGCAAATTAACACCAAATATACAGTGCGTGTGTTTTTATTGGCTAAACTGGCAATATGACTATCCCCAAGTACAACAACATATATATATATAACACTCAGGTTTGAGAGGTAAGTTCAGTAAAAGGTTTAGATTTAGATTCAAAATTGAATATGGTACTTATGTATAGGCACCAGAATATAGTATGGTATGGTATTATACAAAAACCATTCCAAAAACGAGGTGATCAAAAAATCAAAATAAGCAACACGGATTTTAAAGATGATTGCAGTACGCACGTTTCATGCTACTCCATTTATTTAAGTAATGCGAGCATTACATTAAATGCAATATGTAGAGCAATCTTCAGCTACACGAAAATGTAAAAAATTACAGTAGAATAGACATATTATAATTGTGGCAACATTTCAAATCCAAGTGAGAAGAAGAATACATAAAAATCCATCTTGACATAGCCAAGGCTATCAGGCTAGTAATTGGTTCTAGGCAGAAATTCTAACTGTCTCTGATTTTATTGTCTCTTATCTAGTAGTTATAGTATAAGGGACAATCACTTCTAAGGAAAGGGAAGGTGTAAGCATTATGCATGGACATGGCTATAAAGGATATGGTTATAAGTGTGAACGCTAAACTTCCTTGTTTGAAAACATAAGAATACTGTGTGTCATACAGCCAGTTGGAGACGATGTTTCCTGGAACTAAATAACAGTAACAACCATCCTAACTAGGACTGTTGCATTATGTCGGCAAATAATCTTTACTCTAGAGTACTGTTACTGAATCTCTCTTGTTCAGAGGTTTAGAAATAATCATTTTCTATTTATATTATCCTTTTCTATATACATATACTAGCAGTATAACCCGACCTTGTCCGGGTGTGACTTATTACGCCATCTACAAGTCTTGCTAGGTGAAAATCAACTAAAAAAGAAAACCTTACAACGAAAAAACCCTTATGATGTAAATATGTTCATAATTCAAAAGATGATGAAATTAATAGGGAAAGTCTGAAGGCTGTTTTGCGTAACATTATTAAGCGTACATAAATTTCATATGTCTAATTGGCTATAGAAATGCTTGAGCAAAACAACTTTTTACACTGCCCTGATTATACATAGCAGGGTAATCCCTTTTCGCAGGAACTAGGACGGCAATTTCTCATGAAGCAATTGCTGGCGATCTGTTGCTACACAGTTTTGCCAGAATTCTATCAGATTGGGCAGATGTTGATGCACCATTTTCAATTATGTTCAAAGTAGTTTCTGGAATATGGTGAATTGCTACAGTCTGTTGCTGTCATTTTAAACTGGTTGCTGTCTTTCCCCAGCAAACTCTCTTCTTTGGAGGCATAATCTACATATATATTAAACAGAACAACAAAAGTTATAATAGATGGCAGGGCCGGTACTTTTCACATATCTGCACGATTACCCAACCCTAATCCTAAACCTAATCCTAACACTAACCCTAACACTAACCCTAAACCCTAACCCTAAAACCCTAACCCTAACCCTAAAACCGTAACCCTAACCGTAACCCTAAACCCTAACCCTGACCCTAAAACCCTAACCCTAACACTCTATTGAAAATCATGGTATATTTACAAAACATTGACGAACATGAGTTATATTTTACTGAATGATTGTGTACTTGCACGTGTATGCATTTGAGAGAGCGAGAGAGGAAGAGGTAGAGAGAGGGGGAGAAAGGAATAGAGGTAGTTAAAAGTTTTCTTATGACGGCTTCTCTTCACTGCCTATTACTTCATTAGAAATCTAAGGATGCACATAAGCACATAATAGAGAAAGATGAAACAAATATGGACGACTTGCTCCGAAACACCACCGAGTGGGGAACACTTCTCAAAAATAACCTGCAGTTGTTTCCTTCAAAATTCTTACATGCTTGAAATGTACATACATCAAGGCATATTTGTAGAAATTTTCACGTAAAAATATTCATTTTCATGGAAGTTAAGAGGAATTTAAGTGAAATTTCCGAAAACTGTCCCCTACCCCCTCCCAAAACACTTTCACCGAAAATTTTTGTATATTCGGAATCTACATAATAAATAATATATGCATAGAAAATTTCATAAAAAAATATTCACTTTTATGAAAGTTATGACCTTCCAAAGTTGGGGGATACAACTCTGTAGTTATGCCACATTGACGAACATGAGTGAATGATTGTGTTTACTTGCACGTGTATACATTTAAGAGAGCGAGAGAGGAAGAGGGGGAGAAATGAATAGAGAACGAGAGCAATGTGTATATTGTTGTCACAGGTCACGTATGTGTAGTTGTGTGTGTTGTTACGTATCTATGTTATGAAAAATAGGTAAAGAATACCGAGATGAAAGTTTAATCTATGACTATGTATGTATCACTTTATCTCTCTCTCCCTTTCCCTCTTTTACTCTTACTCTCTATATTTTTATGTTGAGCGCGTGTGTAAGAACTGCTGTGTATGTGCACTAAGTTTTAACATTTTTACTCACTTCTGTTTTCATCAGTGTTGAAAAAATGGTGTGTAGCATGTGATCGTTGTATTGACCATGATAGAGAAAGCTGACGTAGTGATACCTGCTCAGAAGCCTACACACAGTTGCAGAAAGTGTCTAGCGAGGGATGTATGAGCTGCACCCAAGTGTATAAGTGGTTCAGACCTTTCCAAGATGGCCAAAAAAATGTTGAGTTGCAGTTGATATTTAGTAATGAAAGTTGCCTATTTATTTAATCTTTGCTGTACTGAGGTGTTCTGTGATAAATATCATCCACAACTCAACATGAACACACAACATAATACAGGACACTACTAACCATACCAATAATACCACTAATTTCCATACATCCCATACACCATTCATATTACAGGATTTATATCTATCTCAATTGCATCACTTCTAGAACCGCTTACCTCCCTTGCATGTAATCTTTTCACTCAGGGACTATTAGACCCAATACCATTTGGAAATCGGTGTTCATTCAAAGTCAGTGAACAGGTTTTGACAATACCAGTATGACTTTGAATTTCTTTAATAATTCATAATAATGACTTTTATACCTCTTAATTCTACCTCAGTTCATCTAACTGTATATATATATGTATATATAGCAAATTAATTTGGGGACTTAAAGACAACAACATAAATTTAACTTAGACTGGCTAATTCTCTCCACACCTATACCATACGATAAAGGTAGGAAATTTTGCCCATTATGCAATACGGAACTGTTCTTCATTTTATTCTCGAAGAATAAACTGGTGAATATGTTCATCGAAAATGCATACAGATGTAAACACTAGCAACCCCATGTATTTTCTTCATATAGATAAACCATACTAATCTATATAACGTAGACAACTCACCTATTCATCTATTAGTTTCTCAAATAATTCAAGCGCTACAAGTTAATTATACCTTTATATGCATAAAGGTATGGTTAACTTGTTTCGCTTGATATATGTTATCTAAACACTCTCTATTTTTTTAACCCAAATTAGGACACCCAGAACATCTGTAAAAATGTACTCAAACATTACTTTCAGTTCAACTTAACATAAACATTACTTCCAACGATGTTCAATACGTTGTGCTCCAATAACCTTATTCCTTTGATTTCATGGCTCTTTCGTACATCCATATCATTCGTTTGCTGCTTTCACTTTCTTCAGCAAAGATAGGAGTTATTTATCCTGTTTAGGTTATATTAGTGGCATTATTCTGCATCTCAGAATTTTATTTGTCTTCTTTAACTTTCTTAGACATATCTAAGATTCTGAAAGCAATCTTAGTTCATTTGTTTACGTTCATCGTAAGATGAATTCAAAACATATAAATATTTTCTTCTCTCTGCTTCATGACGTATAAAATAGTGCACCACATAAAATTTTATTTTATCTATTGGAAAACCCTTGCACCAACAAATATAGAATGTGATTATCGAAGTAAACTTTGGTAATAATATTAACTTAGTTTATACAAGTAATTTTTACTCCTTTAACCCCGCTTTTTTTTTTGCAAGCTCTAATTTCCATCTAACTTAAAAACACCCATCACCTTTATAAATTGTCAATCACTTAACATCTTACTAGTTAATATAAGCATCATTTTCCTATACATATAGCTATACATATAACTATATATATATATATATATATATATATATATATATATATATATATATATATATATATATATATATATATATATGCATTTATGTCAACACTGCATGTATAAATACAAGATTAATTCCCCTTTGCGGTACCATTATACATAAAACATTCTTCTCCCAATTTTATCGGGTTTAAATCATCTTATTGACTTCCCATTCTAAATTCTAAATTCCTTTTTTTCCTTCTTTTCTTCCCTCCTTGTCCAACGTACTGTCTCGTAGCGTTGCAACCTCCAACGGATTTTTCAAATAAGTTATGTAGCAATCTTCTCTACCTACAGTTATCACATTCGGTTAAAATGTCTTATGGTTAAGCTGGTTCCTATGTATTTCCCTGAAGAGAAGATTACATCTTTATCAACATCACTTATTCATTTGGAAGGGACCATTTGTAATCTTCGAAACATATGTTGGAAATAAAAGAATTCATTTAACATATGTGTATTACTCCATTCATTAAATTTATATATATATATATATATATATAGATATATATATATATATATATATATATATATATATATATATATATATATATATATATATATATATGAGATCGTTGCCAGTGCCCCTGGACTGGCTCATGTGCGGGCGACACATGAAATCTTTCGAGCGGGATCGTTGCCAGTGCCCCTGGACTGGCTCATGTGCGGGCGACACATGAAATCTTTCGAGCGGGATCGTTGCCAGTGCCCCTGGACTGGCTCATGTGCGGGCGACACGTGAAATCTTTCGAGCGGGATCGTTGCCAGTGCCCCTGGACTGGCTCATGTGCGGGCGATACATGAAATCTTTCGAGCGAGATCGTTGCCAGTGCCCCTGGACTGGCTCTTGTGCGGGTGACACATGAAATGTTTCAAGCAGGATCGTTGCCAGTGCCCCTGGACTGGCTCATGTGCGGGCGACACATGAAATCTTCCGAGCGGGATCGTTGCCGGTGCCCCAGGACTGGCTCATGTGCGGGCGACACATGAAATCTTTCGAGTGAGATCGTTGCCAGTGCCTCTGGACTGGCTCTTGTGCGGGTGACACATGAAATGTTTCGAGCGAGATCGTTGCCGGTGCCTCTGAACTGGCTCTTGGCGGGGCCGCCGTAGGATTTTCGAGCGAGATCGTTGCCAGTGATCCTGAACTGGCTCATGTGCGGGCGACACATGAAATCTTTCGAGCGGGATCGTTGCCAGTGCCCCTGGACTGGCTCATGTGCGGGTGACACATGAAATCTTTCGAGCGAGGTCGTTGCCGGTGCCTCTGAACTGGCTCTTGGCAGTGTCGTCGTAGGATTTTCGAGCGAGATCGTTGCCAGTGCTCCTGAACTGGCTCATGTGCGGGTGACACATGAAATCTTTCGAGCGGGATCGTTGCCAGTGCCCCTGGACTGGTTCATGTGCGGGCGACATATGAAATCTTCCGAGCGGGATCGTTGCCAGTGCCTCTGGACTGGCTCATGTGCGGGCGACACATGAAATCTTTCGAGTGAGATCGTTGCCAGTGCCCCTGGACTGGCTCTTGTGCGGGTGACACATGAAATGTTTCGAGCGAGATCGTTGCCGGTGCCTCTGAACTGGCTCTTGGCGGTGCCGTCATAGGATTTTCGAGCGAGATCGTTGCCAGTGCTCCTGGACTGGCTCATGTGCGGGCGACACATGAAATCTTTCGAGCAGGATCGTTGCCAGTGCCCCTGGACTGGCTCATGTGCGGGTGACACATGAAATGTTTCGAGCGAGGTCGTTGCCAGTGCCTCTGAACTGGCTCTTGGCGGGGTCGTCGTAGGATTTTCGAGCGAGATCGTTGCCAGTGCTCCTGGACTGGCTCATGTGCGGGTGACACATGAAATCTTTCGAGCGGGATCGTTGCCAGTGCCCCTGGATTGGCTCATGTGCGGGCGACACATGAATTCTTTCGAGCGAGAACGTTGCCGGTGCCCCTAGGCTGGCTCTTGTGCGGGTGACACATGAGGTTTTTTCGAGCGAGATCGTTGCCAGTGCTCCTGGACTGGCTCATGTGCGGGCGACACATGAAATCTTTCGAGCAGGATCGTTGCCAGTGCCCCTGGACTGGCTCGTGTGCGGGCGACACATGAAATCTTTCGAGCGAGATCGTTGCCAGTGCCCCTGGACTGGCTCATGTTTGGCGACATATGAAATCTTCCGAGCGGGATCGTTGCCAGTGCCCCTGGACTGGCTCATGTGCGGGCGACACATGAAATCTTTCGAGTGAGATCGTTGCCAGTGCCCCTGGACTGGCTCTTGTGCGGGTGACACATGAAATGTTTCGAGCGAGATCGTTGCCGGTGCCTCTGAATTGGCTCTTGTGCGGGGCTGTCGTCGGATTTCCGAGCGAGATTGTTTCCAGTGCTCATGGACTGGCTCATGTGCTGGCGACACATGAAATCTTTTGAGCGAGATCGTTGCCAGTGCCCCTGGACTGGCTCATGTGCGGGCGACATATGAAATCTTTCGAGCGAGATCGTTGCCAGTGCCCCTGAACTGGCTCTTGTGCGGGGCCGTCGTAGGATTTTCGAGCGAGATCGTTGCCGGTGCCCCTGGACTGGCTCTTGTGCGGATGACACATGAAATCTTTCGAGCGGGATCGTTGCCAGTGCCCCTGGACTGGCTCATGTGCGGGCGACACATGAATTCTTTCGAGCGAGATCGTTGCCGGTGCCCCTGGGCTGGCTCTTGTGCGGGTGACACATGAGGATTTTCGAGCGAGATCGTCGCCAGTGCCCCTGGACTGGCTCATGTGCGAGCGACACATGAATTCTTTCGAGCGGGATCGTTGCCAGTGCCCCTGGACTGGCTCATGTGCGGGCGACACATGAAATCTTTCGAGCGGTATCATTGCCAGTGCCCCTGGACTGGCTCATGTGCAGGCGACACATGAAATCTTTCGAGCGAGATCGTTGCCAGTGCCCCTGAACTGGCTCTTGTGCGGGGCCGTCGTAGGATTTTCGAGCGAGATCGTTGCCGGTGCCCCTGGACTGGCTCTTGTGCGGGTGACACATGAGGTTTTTCGAGCGAGATGAGCGTGGCCGTTGCCAGTACCGCCTGACTGGCCTTCGTGCGGGTGACACGTAAAAGCACCCACTGCACTCTCTGAGTGGTTGGCGTTAGGAAGGGCATCCAGCTGTAGAAACTCTGCCAAATAGGATTGGAGCCTGGTGTAGCCATCTGGTTTCACCAGTCCTCAGTCAAATCGTCCAACCCATGCTAGCATGGAAAGCGGAGGTTAAACGACGACGACGATATACATATATATATATATATATATATATATATATATATATATATATATATATCTTTGCTTTTCATAAAAAAGGCTTTATTTTTTTATATCCAATGTGCATTTTCTCTTTTTCTTTTTACTTTTCCCCTATATATATATATATATATATATATATATATATATACTAAATTCAACTTACGTTGAAAGTCAACAAACAAAGTCTGCTAAAGAAGCATTGAGATGTATTGAAAGATACAGTTAAGGAAATAATTTTATTCTCAAACGCAGGATAATGCTAATAATAGTTTATCCTATTCATGCTATACTATTAGCATTATCCTGCATTTGAGAATAAAATTATTTCCTTTCTGTATGTGTGTTTGTGTGTATATATATGTATATATATATATAATTTCAATTGATTTTAATCGATCTAAATTTCTTTTCTATTTGAAAATTAGTTATGAAACACGTATAATCTCTTTATTATATTTATCTTATGATATTTACTTTACTTTATATTATACTCATTTATTGTGCTTTTAATTATTAATTTTTCTATATGTGATAGTGGATTTTCAATGATGAGTTCTTGAAACTTGGTTATTTTCCCTAAAACTATACATTTTATATATACTTTATCTATAAAGCTCAATTTAATTTTAATTTTTTATAAATTGATTTTAATTGAGTTTTTACCTGTAATTTTGGATTTTGTCCCTAATATTAATATATATATATATGTATATATATATATATACATACATACATACATACATACATACATACATACATGATGGCCGTCCACTCATGACCAAGGAAGACCATTGCTGACCTTCTAGAACATTGTGCACTCTAGGACTAACTTATATTTTGCATTTGTGGTTCCATTGGTGGTTAATGAACCCTGCTCTTGACAAGCATACATGATCTCAAACATTGCAAACCAATCTTTTCCCATTCACTATACCAGCAGTGTGCTTTCAAGCAGCACGCTTAAGTCCTTCATGCAGAACATGTGCTCTCTCAATGGTGTCAACTACTTCCTTAACCTGCTTCCTCTATCTATGGCAATGACAGGCATTGCTCTCCCAGTCAGTCTCTTGCATATCACAGGCCTTTAATGAAGACTTGGCACATTCCATAAATCGTAGCCTTGGTTTCTGCTGTGGTCTCTTTCCATTAACAAGTTCCCCATATAGGATCTGCTTAGGGATCCTGCTATCCTTCATTCTAATAAGGTGTCCAGTCCAATGTACCCTGTCCTTACTCAATATATCAGCTGTTCTCAGGACCTGTGTGTCTGGAGTTTTTAATGTCCAGTCAACATTCCAAATGTGTCTGAGACATCTCTGATGAAAGCATTCAAGGGCCCTTACATGACGTTTGTAAAGGGTCCATGTCTCAAGGAGCGATGTCAGTACACATGCACAGTATACAGCAATTTTTGTTTGCTTTGTGATGCCATGCTGGGACCAGACACGAGACTGAAGAGACCAGAATGAATTAGTTGCTCTCTGCAACCTGAAATATATTTCCTCATCCAGGGAGCAAGAATGGCTGAGTGTTCTGCCCAGGTAGACAAACTTTTCTACCACTTTCAGAATTGTTGCTTCAACCAAGATACCTAATTCCAAATATGGATTTCCTGGTGCAGGCTGAAACATTACAACAGTTTTGTCCAAGTTAATGCTGAGTCCAAATGCCTTGCAAAAAGCAGAAATACGATTCATAAGTATTTGTATGTCATCCACTGTATGAGTGACTAAGTCACAGTCACCTGCATCTGCATATATATATATATATATATATATATATATATATATATATACACTAGCAGTGTAACCCGACGTTGTCCAGGTGTGACTTATTACGCCATCTACAATAAGTCTTGCTAGGTGAAAATCAACTAAAAAAGAAAACCTTACAACGAAAAAACCCTTATGATGTAAATATGTTCATAATTCAAAAGATGATGAAATTAATAGGGAAAGTCTGAAGGCTGTTTTGCGTAACATTATTAAGTGTACGTAAATTTCATCCGTCTAATTGGCTATACAAATGCTTGTGCAAAACAACTTTTTGCGCTGCCCTGATTATACATAGCAGGGTAATCCCTTTTCACAGGAGCTAGGATGGCAATTTCTGATGAAGCAATTGCTGGCGATCTGTTGCTACACAGTTCTGCCAGAATTCTATCAGATTGGGCAGAAGATGTTGATGCACCATTTTGCATTATGTTCAACGTAGCTTCTGGAATGTAGTGAACTGCTGCAGCCTGTTGCTGTCATTTTAAACCGGTTGTTTTCTTTTCCCAACAAACTCTCTTCTTTGGAGGCATAATCTATGTATATATTAAACAGAACAACAAAAGTTTTAATAGATGGCAGGGTCAGTAGTTTTCACATTTCTGTAATTTTTCAGATTAACACCCGCACGATTACCCAACCCTAACCCGAAAACCCTAAACCTAACCCTAATCCTAACCCTAACACTAACCCTAATACTAACCCTAACCCTAAACCCTAACCCTAAACCCTAACCCTAAAACCCTAACCCTAAAACCCTAACCCTAACCCTAAAACCATAACCATAACACTAACCCTAATCCTAACCCTAACCATAACCCTAACACTAAACCCTAACCCTGACCCTAAAACCCTAACCCTAACACCCTAGTGAAAATCGTGGTATATTTACCAATCATTGATAAACATGAGTTATATTGTAGTGAATGCTTGTGTGTATGCGCGCGTGTTTGCATTTGAGAGAGCGAGAGAGAAGAGAGAGAGAGGAAGAGGGAGAGAGGAAGAGGAAGAGGAAGAGGGAGAGAGGAAGAGGGAGAGGGGAAGAGGGAGAGGGGAAGAGGGAGAGAGAGGGGGAGAAAGGAATAGAGAACGGGAGCAATGAAGAGAGAGGAAGGGAGAACGGAAGACAGTTATAAAATAGCAATGCATGCGCATGTTTATATAAGAAACACACAAACTAAATCTTATATCTATAATGTTGATGTGTGTATGTGTTTATGTGTATTTTTACGTTTCTATGTTATGAAAAATAGGTAAAAAATACTAAGAGGAAAGTTTAATCTATGACTTTGTATGTATCACTTTCTCTCTTTCTCTCTCTCTCTCTCACTCACTCACTCACTTTTACTCTTACTCTCTATATTATATGTCGAGTGCGTGATCGATGTGTAAGAACGCCGGTACAGGTAGAAGGGAAGAAATATAAAAGTTGCTAGAAACAACAGCCAAATCTCCCTTAAATCACACAAAGTAAGCGGAATTTTAAAAATCTAAATACTGCCCTGGAAAGTTCACATCGAAAAAATTCCATTAATGTAAAAATTTTTACGAAAAAGTGGAAAATGTGGATTTCTATAAACTTTTAAAAAGGCTTCACACAGATACACAACTTTTGCATAACATTATTAAGTGTACATAAATTCCATCCGTCTAATTGGCTATACAAATGCTTGTGCAAAACAACTTTTGCACTGCCCTGATTATACATAGCAGAGTAATTCCTTTTCGCAGGAGCTAAGACGGCAATTTCTGAAGAAGCAATTGCTGGCGATCTGTTGCTACACAGTTCTGCCAGAATTCTATCAGATTGGGCAGTAGATGTTGATGCACCATTTTGCATTATGTTCAAAGTAGCTTCTGGAATGTGGTGAATTGCTGCAGTCTGTTGTTGTCTTTTTAAACCGGTTGCTTTCTTTCCCAACAAACTCTCTTCTTTGAAGGCATAATCTATGTACATATTAAACAGAACAACAAAAGTTATAACAGATGGCAGGGTCGGTAGTTTTCACATTTCGGTAATTTTTCAGATTAACACCCGCACAATTATCTAACCCTAACCCTAACCCTAAACCCTAACCCTAACCCTAAAACTCTAACCCTAAAACCCTAACCCTGACCCTAAAAACTGTAACAGTAACACTAACCCTGATCCTAACCCTAACCCTAACCCTAAATCCTAACCCTAACCATAACCCTAAAACCCTAACCCTGACCCTCAAGCCCTAACCCTAACACCCTAGTGAAAATCGTGCGGGTGTTAATCTAAAAAATTACCACATTTCTAATGAAGTTCACTGATTTTGCAATGTGTTGTCCTGTCGGTCAAACTAAAGCGTTTGACCCGGCGACAAATATAAAAGAAATTAGTCTAATAGGTGTAAAACTACTTGCTGGGATGTGAATGTTCAGAGACGCCTCACCAGAGCCAAGAAACAAAGGTGTAAAACAACTTGCTAGCAACGAGTATGAAGAAAAAAATGCGCGCTCACGACGGGAGGGGTGGGGAGAGGGCTCGGAATATTCACATCGTGAATATTCCGAAACACCTCACCAGAGCCAAGAAACAAAAGAAAAATAGTGTAATAGATGTAAAACGACTTGCTCTGAACGAATATGAAAAAAATGCACTCTCGCGAAAAGCAGGGTGGGGAGAGGACTCGGAACATTCACATCGTCACACATCGTCAGTCCATCTATTACACTATTTTTCTTTTGTTTCAGTGGGAGAGAGGAAGAGAGAGAGAGGGGGGGAAATAGAGAATGAGAGCAATGAAGAGAGAGAAAGGGAGGAAGGGAGAACGGAAGACAGTTATAAAATAACAATGCGTGCGTGTGTTTATATAAGAAACACACACAAACTAAATCTTATATCTATAATGTTGATGTGTTTATGTGTGTGTTGTTGTCAAGAATCACATATGTGTGGTTGTGTGTGTTTTTACATTTCTATGTTATAAAAAATATGTAAAAGGTAGAGGGATAGAAGAAAGCTATTAAATGGGAGAGAGGAAGAAGAAAGAAGAGTGAAAAGGTCTTAAACAAAGTTAATCTATGACTTTGTATGTATCACTTTTTCTCTCTCTCTCTCTCTTTTACTCTTACTCTCTATATTATATGTTGAGCGCATGATCGATGTGTAAGAATGCCGGTACAGGTAGAAGGGAAGAAATACAAAAGTTGCAAGAAACAACAGCCAAATTTCCCTTAAATCACACAAAGTAAACGGAATTTTAAAAATTTAATTACTGCACTGGAAAGTTCGCATCGAGAAAATTTCATTGATTTAAATTTTTATGAAAAAGAGGAAAATGTGGATTTCTATAAACTTTTAAAACGGCTTCACACAGACACACATTTTCAGCTTTATATATATATATATATATATATATATATATATATATATATATATATATATATATATGTATATACATACACATATATATACATATATATATATATATATATATATATATATATATATATATATATATATATTAGATAATAAATCATATGGTACTGGTAAAGTACATTCACTTTCACAGTGTTCATTGGTTATTTGGTTAATGAGAGAGCTGAAAGATGGAAGATATGAGAATGTTTATTGATCACTACAATTGTTTCAACTAATCTAGCATTGATCCCTCACAGGTGGGATGCTTAACAATGGGTTTAGGAGTATCTGTTGGTGTAGATGTGTCTCTTCAGGAGATTACAAGATGTATCGCATTAAAATAATGACTATTCCGCAAGATAACTTTTCAATTTGTGCAGAAGCAAATTAAGGGATACAGCTTCATTTTTATAGAAGATCAATAATAAATATCAGATGCAAAATACAGCAAAAATGGTATTAAATATAACAGATATGGATGTATAAATGTCTTTGCTTATGTTGTATGGTGCGCATACACTTGCTCATACAAACTTCCATGAAGATATAAGCATACACACATGCATAGTTTGGTGCACATTTGCTCACACAGTGAATTAAATAGCTACTTAGTATTATAATAATGGGGAAGTTACAGTTGAATTTAATTCATCCATACCTTAAGGTAAATTATGATTATCAATTTGGTTAATGATTACTTAAATTCATTCCCACTGCAGTGTGCAAAAGTGCATTTATAAGCATGTAAGCATCTTGACAGTCTTTCAGAAATCCTATTAATGATCTTCACGTTGGTCCACAGCATAGACAGGGATTCCTTGGAGCAGAGTCTGCATCTCCTGGAAAAAATATTATATGGTTGCTCATGCCTTATTATGGACCAATTAAATCATATTTAATTTTATCTTCCTTAAGTCACCACACAAAATCAGCCAAAGATGTTGAATGCCTCTTGTTGATTTTCTTGAAGCTGGCGACATGGTTGCAGTAAGGGTTCTTGAATGAATCAGCTGTTGTCCCAATGTAAACATATGGTCCTCCCCTTGTGTGTATGATACATTTAGGTTCATACTCATACAGAGGTACAAAAATGCACATTTTGATTTTTCTCTAGATGGGCATTTATTAGATTTAGTTGTATATGTGGCAGTTCTGACTTCATTTTCTGATGCTGTTACTGTGTTGACTATATCACTATTATTGCTTCTGTTGCAATGTGGTTGCAGCAAGTGTTTCCCTTTTTGGTATTTTGATATAAATATTTGCTGTTTTTCTATTAGGTTGTCAAGAAAGTTCTTGCAGAATTTTTAATTTTGGTTTTAAATGATATATTTTCAAATTAATTTTCAGTAAATTACTTTGACTTTATATATCATTTTAAAGCACGTTCTTCACTCTATCTAAGCATGTTACTCTTTTTCTTTTTGAATAATTAGGCCATTTTTTCTGGAACGTTGAATACAACATGGACAAAAAGCAAATTTGCACAATTTTCTTATTCCAGGTCAAGCTAGGCAGAAAAGCTACTGGAAAAGCTTGCAATATCAACGATGTGTTTGGCCCAGGAACCACTAATGAATGTACAGCACAATGGTGGTTCAAGAAATTTTGTAGTGGTGACAAGAGTCTTGAAGATGATAAGTGTAGTGGTTGGCCATCGGATGTTGACAACGATCAACTAAGAGCCTTAGTGGGAGTCAATCCATGTACAACTGTTTGAGAGCTTGCTTCTGAATTAGACAATTTCCAACCACTTGAAAAGGATTGGAAAAACAAAAATACTTGAGAAATGGGTGCAGCGCGAATTGAATGACAACCCCCAAAAAACGCCATTTTGAAGTGTCGTCTTCCCTTCTTTTAGGCAACAAGAGCAACCCATTTCTTCACCAGATTGTGACTTGCGATGAAAAGTGGATTCTTCATGACAACCAGCGATGCTCAGTGGTTGGATGCTGATGAAGCTCCATGGCACTTCCTGAAGCCAAAGTTGCACCAAAAGAAGGTCATGGTGATTGTTTGGAGGTCTACGGCCAGTCTCATCCATCACAGCTTTTTGGATGCAGGCGAAACCATTACGGCAGAGAAGTACTGTCAGCAAAAGGATGATATGCATAAGAAACTCCAACAACAACAGCCAGCATTGGTCAATAGAAAAGGACCGATTCTTCTCTACAACAACACTCGGCCACACATCGCACAACTGACCCTGCAGAAGTTGAATGAATTGGGCTACGAAACTCTGCCTCATCTGCCATACTCACCAGACCTCTTGCCTACTGACTACCACTTTTTCAAGCATCTCGACAACCTCCTGCATGAGAAATTCTTCAAAAACCAAGACGATGCCAAACACGCCTTCAACAACTTCATCGCCACCAGAACGCAGGATTTTTACACTATTGGCATAAATAAATTTGTTTCACGTTGGCAAAAGTATGTTGATTCTGATGGTGTTTATTTCGATTGATAAAGTTTTGTTTGAGCCAAGATGTGTGCATCTGAATTTAAAGGTTAAAAATCGCAAGAACTTTCTTGACAACCTAATATTTGTCAAGCTGGAAGTTGTTCACCTGTCATGAGTTATAGTTCCAGTAGCTGGGTTATTCAACAGTTAGTTCACTACACTGTTATTAATGCAGTGCATATGCTGCTCTAGATTAATAGAGTTAGCATACAATACCATCACTGTGTGTCTATGAAAACTATCATGGTATCTATTTGATTTTGGGAAACATTTGTCTAAAGCAGCAAAAAATTTCAAAATCACCTGAAGAGACACATCTACACAGACAGATATTGCTAAGCCAGTTGTTAAGTATCCACCTGTGAGGGATTGATGCTAGATGGGTTGAAACAATTGTAGTAGTCAATAAACATTCTCGTATCTTCTATCTTCTGTGTCTCTCATTAATCAAAAGCTTTTAATCATGTAATATTCAATAAATACATGTGCCCATATTTGTTTAGCTATTACTTCCACATATACTCTATCATACATTTAGCATACCTCTAATTTAATTACTCCTTACATTCAATTCCATATGTTCAATATCTTATACTTACCCACTTGTAATGAGGATAATAAGCCTTGTTTTGATTTAATATATACTATGTACTCCTACTCAGATGATAATTTATTTCATTTATAAATTCAGTGTGGAACAGTTTTATCATGACCACAATATGCTTAGGAAAGGACTTATGAACTTTTTTGTTATATATTAAAGTACCTCATTATTGGATTTCGGTTCAATTTCTATCCTTTTCCTATATATTGATCAAAAATTCTTTTCTAAATTTAATATAATAAATTTGCTAAGTTATGAATTACTACATCCCGTATCCCTCAATTCTAATTCCCACCTTTTGGGCTTATCTTTACCTGTTTTGTTTTTCACTATATTTATTCCATGGAAGACATGGAGGACTGTGGTCAAGGAAGGAATTGCTTCACTAGAGAGCAGCTACAGAAACAAACAAGTTGAGAAGCGTCAGCAGCGAAAAGAAAACAACAGAAATGCAGAGCGCCGAGCCACCCTCTTGGTACACAAGTACTGTGACAGAAGCTGCACTTCAATCATAAGAAGAATCAGCCATAAAAGAAGCTGCAAGAAAAGGAGCCCCTGATATGTTTGATTAAGTGACCTCTAAGCTAAATTGACCATCTGCATGGATGAAAGGGCCAATTATAATTATTATGTTTATTCCCCTTTTATTTGATAATCTAAATAAGTACTAGCCACCCCTATCTTTCCTTCTTCTAGTTATCACCTCTTCCCCACCAGTCGTTCTCTCACATATCCTTTTATGTAGATAAAGCTAGATATGTAGTTTCAGTAAAATAAGGGTTTGGGAGGTTGTCTGACATTAATCAATTTATCTCCTTCAACAGGAACATAGCTGACAACCACCAATTTATTTAATTCTAAATGGTCATGGACTATATGCTGCATAAAATCTTATAAATAAAATTTAAAATAAATATAAATAACTATCTCACCACTCTTACATCTTAACCCCCACTATTTTCCTCTGCTACTCTCTAAATTATAGTAGGCTTAATAAAATATGCATTATTCTCAAAATTCATTCTGCCACAAATATAACATAAGGAAACAATGTAATTATTTAGGTTTCTAGTACTGATTTAAATTTGCTAAAAATGCTTTATCTTTGGTATTGGAAATCTATATGGTCATCTACTTTTGAGGAGAGCGATTTCCTTCAAATTGGTGTAATATTTTCATTGATCGAGTAAATGGAGCCGCTTGAAATGGCCATAATGCATTGATACTTGGACATCCTTGTTACTTATTTATATATATATATATATATATATATATATATATACATCTTATATATATATATATATATATATATATATATATATATATATATATATATATATAGTTAATTAACATAATATGGTAAAAATTCGATATTAATTAATATCAATTTAATACCAGGAAACTAGCACATTAAAAGAATCAGAAGGTTCAGGAAAAAATTATTTTCGAGATCGATCTCTAAAAAAATTTTTTCCTGAACCTTCTGATTCTTTTAATGTGCTAGTTTCCTGGTATTAAATTGATATTAATTAATATCGAATTTTTACCATATTATGTTAATTAACCATAATCACATTTCTCAAAGTTGGTAAATTCAAAGCAGAAATTATTTTCTGCAGAGATATTTTCCGGATTCAGCGCGCCAAAACTAAAACTTTTGAATTTTAATCTTTATAATGGATAGAATCACGTGCACATTTTCACTGGGTGAAGACAACTAGCATGAGATTCTGTTCGATTATAAGAATATCAGCAATCTGTACTGATGATAAATAGATACTTTAATTTGGAAGTATTGATTTTGAAACTATAGTCTGCAGATAATCGAGGTATGTACAATTTTCACTGGTCTCGCCCGCCTGTTTTTGCTCCGCTGAATCCTTATTTGAGAATTTTTTAAGTGATCTTCTAGCATATTGACAGACCGGTTACTGGTCAATCTTATATACACAAGTATATATATATCATCATCAACATCATTATGGTTTAACGTCCGCTTTCCATGCTAGCATGGGTTGGACGATTTGACTGAGGACTGGTGAAACCGGATGGCAACACCAGGCTCCAATCTAATTTGGCAGAGTTTCTACAGCTGGATGCCCTTCCTCACGCCAACCACTCAGAGAGTGTAGTGGGTGCTTTTACGTGTCACCCGCACGAAAACGGCCACGCTCGAAATGGTGTCTTTTATGTGCCACCCGCACAAGCCAGTCCAGGGGCACTGGCAACGATCTCACTCAAAAATCCTACGGGAGCCAGTCAGGCGGTACTGGCAACGGCCACGCTCAAAATGGTGCATCTCATGTGCCACCCACACAAGAGCCAGTCCAGGGGCACTGGCAACGATCTTACTTGGCTTGCCGGGTCTTCTCACGCACAGCACATTTCCAAAGGTCTCGGTCAGTAGTCATCGCCTCAGTGAGGCCCAATGTATGAAGGTCTTGCCTCACCACCTCAGCCCAGGTCTTCCTGGGCCTACCTCTTCCACGGGTTCCCTCAACTGCTAGGGTGTGGCACTTTTTCACATAGCTATCCTCATCCATTCTCACCACATGTCCATACCAGCGCAATCGTCTCTCTTGCACACCACAACTGATGCTTCTAATGTTCAGCTTTTCTCTCAAGATACTTACACTCTTACGGGTATTCACATTGACATTACACATCCAACAGAGCATACTGGCTTCATTCCTTGCGAGCTTACGTATGTCCTCAGCAGTTACAGCCCATGTTTCACTGCCATGTAGCATGGCTGTTCGTACGCATGCGTCATACAGTCTGCTTTTTACTCTGAGTGAGAGTCCCTTTGTCGCCAGCAGGGGTAAGAGCTCTCTAAACTTTGCCCAGGCTATTCTTATTCTAGCAGCTACACTTTCAGCGCACCCACCCCCACTACTAACTTGGTCTCCCAGATAGCGGAAGCTATCGACTACCTCTAGTTTTTCACCCTGGAATGAGATAGAAGTTGTTTCCTGTTTGTTTACAGTCTTTATTGCACCTGAACATCTGGCACAAACAAAAACTAACTTCCTAGTTAACCTGCCTTTGATGTTGCTGCACCTCTTATGTGTCCATAGCTTGCACCGGGTACATCTTATAGAGTTACTACCTACTCCTTTTCTACATACTGAGCAGGGCCATCTACCTGAAGGGGTTTGTGTTTTATCTACCTTCCTACTTATTAGGATTTTGGTTTTAGCTAGGTTGACTCTAAGGCCCTTCAATTCTAGACCTTGCTTCCACACCTGAAACTTCTCCTCTAGTTCTGATAGTGACTCCGCAATTAGGGCAAGGTCATCAGCATAGAGGAGCTCCCAGGGGCAACCTGTCTTGAATTCCTCTGTGATTGCCTGGAGGACTATGATAAATAAGAGGGGGCTGAGGACGGAACCTTGGTGGACCCCTACCTCTACCCGGAATTCATTACTGTACTCATTTCCAACCCTCACCTTACTGGCAGCATCTCTGTACATGGCTCGCACAGCTCTCACTAACCATTCTTCTATCCCAAGTTTCCTCATTGACCACCAGATAAGGGATCGGGGGACCCTGTCAAAGGCTTTCTCCATGTCAACGAAAGCCAGGTACAGAGGTTTATCCTTAGCTAGGTATTTCTCCTGCAGCTGTCTCACTAGAAATAAGGCATCAGTAGTGCTTTTACCTGGCACGAACCCAAACTGCATCTCATCTAAATTGATTCGCTCCCTAATTAGTTGGGCTATGACCCTCTCTGTAACTTTCATAACCTGATCTAACAGCTTGATGCCTCTGTAATTATTTGTATCTAAAGCGTCACCTTTACCTTTGTAGCAGGTGACTATGATGCTGCTACACCAGTCATTGGGTATGACTCCTTCGTGTATCACCTGGTTCGTAATACGGGTGACTAGGCTATAGCCAACACTGCCAAATATTTTGAGCATCTCTGCAGTGATTCCTGATGGGCCGGGGGCTTTCCCGGTCTTCATACTCTGAATTGCTTTATCTACCCTGGTACTATCAACTCGGATAGCTGGTCCCTCTATTGGGTCGACATACGGCAGGCTCTCTTCCTCCCATTCATTCTCTTTATACATCTTATATATATATATATATATATATATATATAGTTAATTAACATAATATGGTAAAAATTCGATATTAATTAATATCAATTTAATACCAGGAAACTAGCACATTAAAAGAATCAGAAGGTTCAGGAAAAATTTTTTTTAGAGATCGATCTCTAAAAAAATTTTTTCCTGAACCTTCTGATTCTTTTAATGTGCTAGTTTCCTGGTATTAAATTGATATTAATTAATATCGAATTTTTACCATATTATGTTAATTAACCATAATCACATTTCTCAAAGTTGGTAAATTCAAAGCAGAAATTATTTCCTGCAGAGATATTTCCCGGATTCAGCGCGCCAAAACTAAAACTTTTGAATTTTAATCTTTATAATGGATAGAATCACGTGCACGTTTTCACTGGGTGAAGACAACTAGCATGAGATTCTGTTCGATTATAAGAATATCGGCAATCTGTACTGATGATAAATACATACTTTAATTTGGAAGTATTGATTTTGAAACTATAGTCTGCAGATAATCGAGGTATGTACAATTTTCACTGGTCTCGCCCGCCTGTTTTTGCTCCGCTGAATCCTTATTTGAGAATTTTTTAAGTGATCTTCTTCTAGCATATTGACAGACCGGTTACTGGTCAATCTTATATACACAAGTATATATATATATACACACACACATAGGCACAGGTGCAGCTGTGTAAGAAACTTGCTTCCAAACCACATGGTTCTAGGTTCAGTCCAACTACATGGCACACACACACACACACACACACACACACACACATATATGTATGTATAAATAAATAAATGGAGTTAAACGCAGGTGTTATTCAAATTCTTTTACTTCTGACACATTTCAAAGATATCACTGGTATTATTCCAAAGGAATAATACCAGTGATATCACTATACATATCCATCATATTCTGTTAAAATGTCTTATTGATGAGTTTCATTTCATTTCCCTGAAGAAAAGATTACATTGTTTTACACCATTTTATTCCTTTGGTATAATACCAGTGATATCTTCAAAACATGTGTCGGAAGTAAAAGAATTTGAATAACACCTGTGTTTAACTCCATTTATTTATTTATATATATTATACAAAATATTTCACGTAAACCTGGAGTTTCTACCTTTAAAAACAAGGAGTTAGAACCTTTTTACTTGTGTGATTTTTTTGCTACCCTGGTAACTATTTATCTATTTTTTCCGTGTTAATTGTTAACAAGGGGAAAATATACACATCTATTTATATATATATATGTATATATGTATGTATTTGTGTGCCTGTGCTTGTCCTCTCACCATTGTTTGACAACTGATGTTGGTGTGTTTACGTCCCCATAAGTACTAGGCTTACAAAGAATAAGTCTTAGAGTCAAGCTGCTACAAAGGTTCGATTATTTGTAGCAGCTTGATGACCACTTTTTCCCATCTTTGAAAGGTACTTGCCTTACAAAGTCATGCCTGTGTCTATAAATTATATATATATATATATATATATATATATATATATATATATATATATATATATATATCATTGTCACCATCATCACTTAGGCGGACATTAAGCAATGATGATAATGATGATGATATATATATATATATATATATATATATAATCATTAGATGCAGGCATAACTTCATATATGAATCCCCTTTATATATAAAAGGGAATCAGAAATCCAAGTAGTTTCCTCATTGAGCACTCGTGTGAATACTGGCTAACAGAGTGCATAAAAAGGAACAGTATTCCTTAAAGGAGACCATTCCAAACAAACTAAAATTCTAAGGAAAATTTGTTAGTCATAGAGTATAATATAGTATGTCTAAAAATAGTGGTATTGGTATAACATTTATTCCTTCATTATAATTGCTTCAACAATAGAAATCATAAGCATAGATAATGATTATGTAATATTACAATATATTACATGTAATCTATGCTCATTTCATCAGACAATGTTCAAAAAGCAAGGTTTACTGTATTGCATGTATCAGCATCAACCAATTCAGCTTATAGTAGGTATCTCTATGTGTTATGTACCTAAAAGTGGTTGGAGATTGCTTTAACTAATAATAAACACCTTCTCAATAAATGTAGCAAAAAAAAGGCAGCAGCAGGCAGAATTGTTAGCATGCCAGGCAAAATGCTTAGCAGCATTTCATCTATCTTTACATTCTGTGTTCAAATACTGCCAAGGTCAGCTTTGTCTTTCATTCTTTTGGGATCAATAAAGTACCAGTTAAGCACTGGAGTCAATGTAAACTGACTTACCCACTTACCACAAAATTGCAGGCCTTGTGCCTAAAATTTGAAAACCAATAAACAGCAAAATAAGAATTTATTGCACACACCAAAAGAGTATAATATTCAGGTATTCCCTAACTGGGAAATACTTCAACTACAGAGAAGTATGCTACTATACTACAGGCCATATGATATGATTCTAATACATCAAGTACAATTTCATAATACCCTTTTCTCATCCCATCCACCTGTGCTTGTAACATTTTAATGCAGTACCTGATTACAGCAGTACTAAGAACAACGGTATGCATGACCAGCTTAAACGCCTTCCAAACAAGTATGCACAATGCCCAGAATGATTACACAGATTGTATGTAATTGTACACTTTCTTGTGGAATGTATTGCGCATTCACTATGACTGCCAACTGAGTAAGTTTAGCAGGCAGTGTAACAGTAGAAAATGGATGCAGTTTGAAATGATAATGTGTAGGTACTTGTTCATGTAAGTATGTATCAATAAGCATGCCTACATATCTCAGCAATGTATGAACGCACATGTATGCATATGCATATCTGTGTATGTATATGTAGGTGTGTGGGTGTATGTGACATGCTTTTGTACATGCATGTGTGTGTGTGTATGTGTGTGTGCATATATGTGTGTGTGCATATTGTATGGGATGTCAGGGAGAGACAGCACTTTTGATGGGAGAACATGTTACACTCTTTCGTTCATCTGCTTTGGTCTCCACCAGGCACCCAATTCTCATCTGTGGCTTCAAGTAGCTGTTTACATGCAACGGTAGCCACATCTTGGTAAACCACTTCAGCAAGCAGGTTAAGCCAGGTGAGGGTATCCAACAGATACGTAACTCTCAGTGAGTTAGATCTTGCCTATCTATACATGTGAAGACTCGATCCAGCAGACTCTACAGAAAAAACCTTTATGGATCAACAGAGAGGACAGTTGTAACAAATGCATTGTTGAGAGCAAGATGAGGCAAGTAAGACATCTTGGTCATCTACTGCATCCATCTCCATCATTTTGATCTGGTGTTGTTACTGAACTGAAAATGGTCACAGACAAGAGAGTGAGGTTAATGGTGCACAATTCTTCTTAACTTCAAACAAAATTACTGCACAAGTCATCAGTTATCCTTCAATCAGGATGACATAGATGGCCCTCTTCATTCCAACTGATGAACATGCACGTGTGTGGATACTTCGGTTTGGCATAGTGTGCAGAAGTGCATATAAGTACAATATTTGGGACATTAGTGTTCATGAGTAGTAGGACAAGAGGTAGTCGAGGTAACATGTCTTGCCCACCACTGACCATAGAAATTCTTATCAACACACTTTTATAACTATTAGGACAGTTATAAGAAAAGTTGTTATTATATCCCTGTTTCCCTCCCACACACCTCTTGTCACCTCCTCAATAATCACTGTGCCTCTATTTATTTATGATGTATTTGTGCACATGTCTAAATACGTTGTACATAAGTATGAGGTGGATATATAAGCATGTGAGTGTATACCTATGTAGAAAACACATGTATGAATTGTGTGCTTGTGTATGTCTATATGTTCATACATAGATGGCTTTGGTGGTATATGTGTGTATATATAGATTTTTTGTTTATCATAGGTGTACAGTGGGATATGTGTATATGTATACCTGCAAACATGTCGTATACATACTGACCATTGATGCTCGAGGTAAGATTGAAAGAAATGTGCAAATCATTGAGAAATAAATAGCTGTTTTCATATGTTGAAAGAATCATTACCTGGTCACTAGTGCTTACAACATCTCCTTTTCAAAAACTTAAATCAGTATCCTAAATACCCACTCACTTTCCCAAAATCTGCTTCCTTAGGGATGCTACATTGAATGCTGGCACAATGTAAGGCCAGTCAAGTGAGATTGTTGAAATGTTAGAGTGCATTGTGTACACAGCACACACAAGGTGAGATGGAGAGGAGCCTCTACTAGACTTTTCATGGGCAAGAAACAAAAGTACAAACTCTTCTGGGTAGGTAGCAGTGAAGGTGTTGGGTTTATAGGCATACTCTTAGCAAATAAATGAGTAGATTGTGTGATTGAAATAGTCAGAGTGTGTGACAGGATTGTTAAGCTAAGATTAGTATTAGATTACATAACAGTAACATTTATCTCAGCATATTCTCCACAAGATGGGCTGACGGATGAACTGAAGGATCACACCTATGAGTCCCGAAGATTACCTCAATAGATGACAAAGACTTTATTATTGTGGCTGGTGATTTCAACAAACATGTTAGGCAGTACTCCAATGGATTTTATAGTGTACATAGAGGTCCTATGACTTTGGTTCTAGAAATGAGGACGAAACAAGGCTGCTAGAGTTCTCTGCTGCTAATGACTTGTTGATCTGCAACACTAACTTCAGAAAACCTACCAGCCACTTGATCACCAATGAATCTAGTGGAGGCAAAAGTCAGATTGACTACATTCTCACCAGAAAACAGGATAGGCAGTTACTTGTAAATGCAAAATCCTTTCCTAGAGAAGAATGTACTTCCCAACATCTGTTAGTCATAAGAGACTTCAGACTCAGAGCAAGAAAACGAATTCATCAAATAGTCAGAGATTTAGAGACAACCAAACACAAAAAAAAGGAGGAGATAGAGATATATAACATAAGAGACACCTTCACTGCTACTTACACAGAAGAGTTTGTACCTCTGTTTCCTGCCTGTGAAAAGTCTACTAGAGGCTCCTCTCCATGTCACCACTTGTGTTTAACATAAGAGACAACTGGAAATTCTTGAGAAAATCTGAGGGCTACAGACCAAATTTGTGGTTGGTGCAAAATTTCAGCCAGACCAAGAGTGACATAGTGGTGAAACAGAAAAGTAGATAAATGAAGGGCAGGTTTAGAAGGTTTGGAAGAACAGGGGCAGCAAAGATCTTTACTTGATAGCTAGATTAGAAGCTCGGGGACAGGTCTATTTAGCAAGGGAAGAGGCAGAAAAGAAGTGGTTTACCAACATGAGGTGTTCCAGATTGCAAGGCAGTGTACCAGAAAGAATCAAGATAAGGGATAGAAATGTGTGTGGAAGAATGACGGCATGCTTCTGAAAAGAAGGAAGCATGGAAGTGCTATTAAGAAAGTTTATCAAATGTGCAAAATATATGAGAAAGAGAGTTTTCCTAATGGGAACCCAACAGGAGTCCAGCCCTTCATGTTGACTGTAGTTATAAATAGTGATTAAGGAAATGAAAACCTAGTTCATCAGGAATTACAAGTGAAATGACTGTGTAGCAGCATCATAGTCAACTATTAGAAGGGTAAAGGAGATGCCTTAGAAAGAAGCAATTACTAAAGGTATCAAATTACTGATCAGGTTATGAAAGTCACTAAAAGAGTCATACCTCAGTTAATAAGAAAAGGAGTTAACCAGGATGAGATGCAGTTCGGTTTTGTGCCAGAGAGAAGCACTGCTGATGCTTTCATTATAGAGAAGTATTTAGCAAAAAGTAAACTACTGAAATTAGTATTCATTGATCTGATGAAACCCTTTGACTAGGTGCCCCAATTCCTCATCTGGTGGTTACTACAAAACCTAGAAGTGGATGAATGGCTAGTGAGAGCCATTCAAGCCATGTACAGGGATGCTATTAGGAAAGTGAGAGTTACCAATGAGTACAGCAATAAATTTAGAGTGTGGGGAGAAGTTCATCAGGGTTTGGTTATCAATTCCCTCTTGTTTATCATAGTCCTTCAGGCCATAACAGGAATTTAAAATTGGTTGCCCATGGAAACTCCTCTATGCTGATGATCTTGTTCTAATAACTAAAAGTGTAGAAGAATTAGAATCAAATTTCCAAGTATGGAAATAAAACCTGGAATCAAAGGGCATTAAATTTAACTTAGCAAAGACTAAAGTTCTAATCAGAACAGACAGAACACTAACCCTGTTAAGTAAATGGCTCTGTTCCATATGTAGACAAAGTATAGGTAGAAATTCCATAGAGTGTGCTCAGTGCAAACTATGAACACATAGCACATGCAGTGGAATCACAGGAAGGTTAACAGAGAAAATAGGATTTGTTTGTGGCAGATGTGCAGGAACAATAAATAATAAATAAAAGCACATGAGAAATAAATGTTCTGAAATGCCCAGGAGGCTTCCTAGTTGTAGGAGATAGTTTTTGTTATTCCAGTGACCAAATCAGCAGTGGAGGAGAATGCTCTGAAAGTATAGTTGCCAGAATACAAATTAGCTGGAGAAAGTTCAGAGAACTTTTATTTCTGTTTGTAACAAAAGGCCTCTCTCTCAGTATGAAAGGCAAGTTGTATGGTTCTAGTGTACAAACATCAATGCTGTGAAACATGAGCTGTGAATGCAGAGGATATGCAAAGACTTGAAAGAAACTATTAAACAAATATGTTCCAAAGGATATACAGTGTCAATGTGCATGTACAACAAAATACAAATGTGCTTAGAGAAAAATTGAGCGTAAGAGATATCAGTGGTGGTATGCAGGAGAGAAGACTGTGCTGGTGTGATCAGGTGATGCAGTCAGATAAGGACAGTTGTATATAGAAATGCTGATCACTAAATGTGAAAGAAAGCGGTAGACCTAGGAAGACATGGGATGAAGTGGTGAAGACTGGTCTCAAGATATTGAATCTGTCAGAGAGGAATGGCATTATACTGTACTTGAGAAGACCCATCCATCTCAGCAGAATCGAGGTTCTTTCAAGTTTCCCCCAACAACTCACTTGTCTTCTCACACCCACTCTTCCATCAATCGTCTACATCACCTTATTTTTTTCACTTCCTCCTACACTGAGCTGATATTCTCTGTGTCTAACTCATTCCATATTTCTAATCATCTGTCATACTATTTTCACTCAGTGCGCTTTCCTTTACATCCACCTTTTCCGCTCTTCTATCCTATTCTGTCATATTCTTGTTATTCCTGAACCTCATATATCTTTCTCTATCTCACTTCCCAAATGAGCAAACCATGTATTCACCTCTTCAGCAAGACACCTGCTCTCCTCCCTCTATCATAGTTTCTTATTCCTCCAGTCTATACCCTGCTCAGTTTAGGTGTTTTATCTAGCAAGTGCTTGGTGACCTCACTGGTGTTGGTGTCACATAAAAAGCACCCAGTACACTCTATTACGTGGTTGACATTAGGAAGTGTGGTGTTATGGGCTGTGATGAGCTGTGTGTTGTTGGTGGAGAGGGATGAGGCAAACAGAAGTGAAGCCAGACCGGAAGGGCCAGACCGGAAGGGCCAGACCGGAAGGGTCAGACCGGAAGTCGGCCACACGCGGTCGAAGGCTAGCACGTGGGTCAGTCAGAAAACAGAGAGGTTACAAGAAAGACGTGTTTTGATCAAGAGCGATTGTGTACTCCACTGCAGTCGACAAGGTAAGGTCCAACGTTTCATTCTGTCCTTTTGCTTCTTGTTGTCTTTTTCCTCCATCACACCACAAGCTATTTCGGCCCATAAGAAAAAAAAAAAAAATTATGAGTGTAGTCCGGATTTCTAGTAATATCATTAAACTGTTTTGCGGCAACACGGACGTGGTCGTGTGGCTAAAAAAGATGAAGCCGGTCGCAAAGCTCCAAGGGATAGGTGACTTGGCAAGCTTTCTACCACTGTACTTAGATGGTCCGGCGTTGGCGCTATTTTTAGAGATGGAAGAGAGGGACCAAGTTAGCGCGGAGAAAATAGAAATCCGCTTGATGGAGGCCTTCGCAGAAGGAATGTTTGAGGCGTACGCTCACCTGGGGAGAGCGAAGTGGACTGGCGAACAGGTCGACGTGTTTGCCAACGAACTTAGGAGGTTGGCTAGACTGGCGGGGTACGAAGGAGAATCGCTGGATCAAACAGTAAAGTTGGCGTTTGTGACTGGTTTTCCTGACCACATGTCGGTCGAATTGCAGAAACTGCCGGACGTGAATGCCGTGCCCATGGCAGATATAATAACGAGGGCTCGCATGTTAGCTTCGTGTTGTAGATCGACGCTGTTGGCAGCAACGGCAACAGCAAAAGGTAGCCGACCAAGGAGTAGTGGAGAGGGGTCGAACAAGGAACGTGTACGACCGTTCAAAGGACAGTGTTTCTGGTGTCAGGGCCCGCACATGGTGAGAGACTGCAAGTTACCCAAGCCTGAGGTCATTTGCTACCGTTGTCGAGAAACAGGACATATAGCCAGCGAATGTCTGCAGGGAAACGGTCTAAGGGAGACTACTGCGCCAGTGGTCATCCCTTTGGATCAGTAAAGGCGCATTTTTTTCTACCCGTTGTTGATGTGCTGGTGGAGGGGAAGATGTTGTGTGCCCTCGTGGACACAGGCTGTACAACGACCCTGATGACTCCGGGAGTGGTAGAGACGTGGAGTGGAGAAAGCAGTGTGAGGGCAGTCGATGGAAGAGAGGTACGCTGTGAAGGCATTACTGACGTGCAGATTGAGGTGCAGGGAACAAAGCTGACGCTGCAAGCAATTGTAGTTGGCCACTTGGTGGATGAGATTGACGTGGTGATGGGGATGGATGCAATCACCCGTTTAGGAGGTGTCACTGTCAACGAAGCCGGTGTGACTTTCGGGGTCGCGGGGAAACCGTGTATGGCGACGCCGTGCATTGGTGAGAACCATGAAGAAAACTATGCTGCGCACACCATTGAAGACCAGGATTTTCGTGCTGCCTTTGATGGCCAGAGGTGGACAGTGGAGTGGCACTGGAGGAGAGAGCCCCCGACGTTAAAAAATAAAGTGGGCTGCTACCAGCATACTTTGAAAGGAGATGCCAGAAGCGAGTTCGAGGGGGAGGTGGAGCGGTGGATTAAGGAGGGCATATTGATCCCTTGGGAAGAAGTAGAGAGCGGAGTCCTGCCGCTGATGGCAGTGGTACAGCCCACGAAGCATAAGTTCAGACCAGTGCTTGACTTCCGAGAGCTGAATGACCACATATCATGTCATACGGGTGGTGAGGCCACAGATGTCTGCGGGGACACCTTGCGAGAATGGAGGCAGATGACAGGGGCCTCCACGATCGTCGATTTGAAGTCGGCATACCTGCAGGTGCATGTGGCTGAGAGACTGTGGAAGCATCAGCTTGTCAGGTATAAGGGCCGGACATACTGTTTGACCAGGCTGGGGTTTGGGCTAAATTCAGCGCCAAAAATTATGGCAACAATTCTCAAGGCCATCCTGGGAAAGGTGGACAGAGTAAAAAGGGCCACCAATTCATACATTGATGACATCCCTGTGGATGAAACCATAATGCCAGCAACGGAGGTCATAGGCCACCTGAAGAATTTCGGACTGGTCGCCAAGCCACCAGAGGCCATGGAGGGAGGCGCTGCACTGGGCCTCAAGCTACGGAGAGACAAGGCCGGTGCGTTGGTGTTTTGGCGTGGGAACGAGATCCCCAAACTGGGCACCAGTGTGAGTAGACAGGAATTGTTCTCGGTGTGCGGGAAGCTGGTGGGACACTACCCGGTTGCAGGATGTCTCCGGACAGCATGTAGCTTCATCAAGAGACAAGCCGAAGGAGCAAAATGGAAGGACAGAGTTGGGGAGAAAACGACCGACATGATGCAGGAAGTCTTGGTCAGAGTGAGAGCAGAGGATCCAGTGAGGGGCAGTTGGTATGTTCCCAAATCAAAGAGTGGGATCGTTTGATGTGACGCCAGTAGCATCACAATAGGGGTTGTCTTAGAAATGGGAGGCACCGTGGTGGAAGATGCAGCCTGGCTCAGGAAGATGGATGACTGCAACCATATCAATGAGGCGGAGTTGGATGCCGTGCTGAAGGGGGTGAACCTGGCCTTGAAGTGGGGGCTGTGCACCATCGAAATTAGAACCGATTCGGCCACTGTGCTTGGTTGGGTGACGGCAGTCATCACCAATGAGCGGAGGGTGCAAACCAAAGGGGCCGCGGAGATGCTGGTAAAGCGCCGATTGGGAATATTGCGTGAGCTAACCGCTGAGTTCGATCTGGAGCTGAGTGTAATTTTTGTGCTTTCCGAAAAGAACAGGGCAGACATCCTAACCAGGGTAAAGCGAGCTTGGTTGCAGGTGCCAGAGGATGCGGAGCAGGCTGTGGCTACAGTATGCTGTCTGAGTGACTCAGAGTTGAGCAGACTGCATACCATGCATCACATGGGAGTGGACAGGACATTGTTCCTAGCCAGGAAAATCGACTCCGAGGTAATGAGGCGGAGCGTGCAGAGAGTGGTTAGCAGCTGTGACAGGTGCCAGTCTATTGACCCTGCTCCGGGCATACATGAGGCGGGAAGTATTCCAGTGGACCACAACTGGAAACGACTGGCAGTGGACGTAACACACTACCGGCAGGGGACGTACCTCTCAATGGTTGACTGCGGACCGGGGTGGATGGCCATATAGAGGGAGATGAAGACGGGGACTGCAGAGGAAATCACGGGAGTATTAAATGGGATATTCCTGGAACGAGGCCCCGTGGATGAGCTGCTGCTGGATAATGGCACTGCATTTCGCTCGGAGGTGCTGAAAGAAATGCTTGACGGGTGGCAGGCCAGCCGCTTCTTCAGGGCGGCATACCGGCCAAGTGGAAATGGAGTGGTGGAAAGGCATCATCGTACCATCAAGACCATGGCAGAGAGGGGCCACATTTCGCCAATCGAAGCCATATTTTGGTACAATATGTCGCCCAGGTCAGGACAGGCTGAGGAGTCGGTGCCACACAGGGCAATATTCTCCGGGGAGAAGAAGAGCACACCTTCGTGCAGATCGGGGAAGAAGTTTGGGTAAAACCCCCAAATGCACGGTGCACATCACAATGGGAGAAAGGAACTATAACCTCCATCAATTCAAAGAACAACGTCTCGGTCAATGGTATGCCACGCCATGTTTTGGATGTGCGGAAGATTGTCAGTGCTTCAGAGGATGGAACCAGCAGTAGTGGGCAGGATGATGAAGACAGCAGCAGTAGGCGAGATGATGAAGGCAGCACGCCAGGAACTCAGGCCAGTCCCAGGGTCGCACGGCGACCACAGAGGGAGCAGCACCCTCCTCCCTGGTTGGCTGATTATGAAACCAATTAAGGTAGTTCAAGAGTGAGGACTGAGTGGGAAACCCGATTGAATGATCTATAGATCAAGGGGGCGTGTGGTGTTATGGGCTGTGATGAGCTGTGTGTTGTTGGTGGAGAGGGATGAGGCAAACAGAAGTGAAGCCAGACCGGAAGGGTCAAACCAGAAGTCGGCCATACGCGGTCGAAGGCTAGCACATGGGTCAGTCAGAAAACAGAGAGGTTACAAGAAAGACGTGTTTTGATCAAGAGCGATTGTGTACTCCGCTGCGGTCAACAAGGTAAGGTCCAACGTTTCATTCTGTCCTTTTGCTTCTTGCTGTCTTTTTCCTCCATCACACCACAGGAAGGACATCCAGTTGTAGAAACTATGCCAAAGCAGACGTAGAACCTTCTATCACCAAACATTTTACAGTGTGTACTTAGTGCTATTTTTGTGACACTGACACTTGTGAGGTTGCCAAATAACTTGCAAGACAAAATAAAGAAAGGAAAAGGGAAAAGCCATCACATGTAAGTGGGAGTGTATTTGAGAGAGTAGTGATGGCTTTATGCCAGGTTTTAGTGGTTGATATATGATAGAGGGACAGATACAGGTATCTTGCAATAGAAGAGATACATGGTTACCTTGCATTATGAGTAGGTGGGTGTAAGTGGCTGGAAGTGGGGTAATAATTAAAATTACACGCTTAAGGATAAAAACAATAATCTTAAATGACTAATACAAGTACAAAAAATGCTAAGGGGTGATGACTGAATTTTTATTCATTAAAATTAGATATGGGATGAATTTGATCTTTTGTAAATTAGCAACAACTTCAAATATGTTTCAATCCACAAACCTGATTAGTAAAGGATTGTCTAATTATTAGTGCAGAGACCTGAGAATGACTTGGGAATGAAAACAGATTGTCATTATAGTAAAAAGAATGACTACGGTAAAATACCCAGAGATGGCTGCTGCATGAAAAAAAGACAGAAGTATATTTGACGTAAATTTTGGTGAAGTCCCTCTGGCCTATTTTAACCAGAATTAATCATCAAGAACGTTAACATAAACAAGGGTGTAATTTTAATTATCATTTGTTGACTTACAATATTAAGTAAAGAAGCACCTACAAGTAATAGGCATTTTCCTCAACTCATTATTTTACACTCAGTGCGTATTTGCAAAAACCATGTCATTATAAAAATCTGCAATAATGGTAAACTGACAGTTCATTGAGGGGATCTAATTACACTAAAACATATCATGATCTGCTACCATGCTGCTAATGAGCAGACTGACTCCCCATCGCAGTCTATATTTGATTACTTTAAATAATTTAACATTTCAAGGTTATTTCCTACTGTCCTTACCAGAATTAGTTAAGGTTGTAATTTTAATCACTTTAACATTCTTACATCAAATATACTAGCATCTACATTACTATTAAGTTTCCACAAAGCAAAATATTCTTTAGCTAAATATTCTTAAGAAATTATCAAGTTATGTTCATGAGCACAATTTTACAGAGAAATTGAACTTGATTTCTTCAACTTGTAACCAGTTATCACTTTATGTTCATATTACTAACTGATCAATATAATTTTTAATATTACTAATTGATCAATATAATTTTTAACTGATCCATATAATTTTAATTTTTAGTAAAATGAGCAGGTTAGTTTAAATCTTTCATAGTATCTAATTTTTTAATATCATTATTACTTTTGTTCTTTTTATATATCTGGAATCAATAATATAAGTATCAATAACTCCTTGAGATTAAGTCAGTTAACTATACCCTTTCCTCTACAAAATTTGTTCACTGCTTGTTCAGAAGAAATCTATAAAGACAAAGTATCTAACTAACCTTTATCCCTGGTGAAGATTTTGAAAATTGTCTTTGTGGAAGCAAAGTTTCTCGTGAAGCTGAAGTACCAATAAACCTAAAAATATATATGTATAAATTTTATATATATATATTGCTGTATTTCAGGATGGTCACTTTTTTTTTTTTGCCAAATAAACACACACACTATATACTCGTTCTTCACTTCAGCTTTATTATTGTTCTCATTTTATTCTCCTTTGTCTGAAATCACTCATCACACAACCTGTGACCTCTTCTATAGAAAGACAGAATGGACTAAACAGAACAGGAGGAGGAGACACCAGAGATGGAAAGTTGCTGAAAAGATCACAGGATATGTGACAGAAGATTTCAGACAAAGGACACTAAAATAAGAACAATAATAAAGCTGAAATGAAGAACAAGTATATAGTGCGTGTGTTTATTTAGCAAAATAAATTAACATCCTGAAATATAACAATATCTGTCTCAACACATGATTTCACATCAGGAATCTTTCAAAACAAATATACAAATACATGTGTTTATATACATATATATATATATATATATATATATATATATATATATATATAGTGTAGTATATTGCCACTTAAGTGTGGCTGACCCCTAGGGGTGGATGTTACTGTTGCTTTTAGCCCCAGGAGGACATCTCCTCCAGCTGGCTTATCGACACACTACTGTGTCCTGTTTGCCAAGGGAAGTTATCCCTCCCATCATGATCTGTAGCACGAACGAACCCGGGTTTCAGGGTTATTTCCCTTCGTCGGCGTTCAATAGCCACTGATCTTTGATGAGAGAGACAAAATCTTGGCAATCTTATATCTACTTTTCCAGTGAAATTCTTCACTGATATCGAAAAGGTGAAAACAAGCAATGTTAATTCTCATTTAGACGAAGGGAAATAACCCTGAAACCCAGGTCCGTTCGTGCTACAGATCATGATGGGAGGGATAACTTCCCTTGGCAAACAGGACACAGTAGTGTGTCAATAAGCCAGCTGGAGGAGATGTCCTCCTGGGGCTAAAAGCAACAGTAACATCCACCCCTAGGGGTCAACCACACTTAAGTGGCAATATACTACACTTTATCGTGCAGTTACTGTTAATACTTCATTTAGAGAATTAACATTGCTTATATATATATATATATATATATATATATATATCAGGCTGAATAAAAAGTAAGCAATGTTTTGAAACATAAAATTCATCACAATATATTTCAACAATGCAGAAATTTTATTCATCAAAGTAAGTACTATTACAATCAACACATTTTTACCAATGAGTCACAAGTTTGTTTATTCTGGTAACATAAAAATCTGGAATTCTGGAGTTGATGAACTCTTTGAATGCACTTTCAGCATCGGTTTGATTTTTGAACTCCTCTTGCAAGGAAACCATCAAGGTACTTGAAAAAGTGGTAGTCGGTAGGAGAAAGGTATGGGGAATAAGCTGGGCAGGGAAGAACTTTGTAGCCAAGTTCCCTCAACTTCTGGAGCATCATTTGTGAAACATGTGGTTGAGCATTGTCATGAAGAATGATTGGCCCTCTTCTGCTGACCAGTCCGGGACGGAGGAAGTTGCAATTTTTCATTCATTTTGGCAATTTTATGGCAATATGTTTCTGCAGTAATGGTTTTCCCAGATTTTAAGAAGTTATAGTGGATGAGTCCAGCAGTACACCACTAAACAGCCACCATAACCTTCTTTTTGAAGAGTTCGGGTGTAGTAGGGAAGATTTTTGGTGCTTCATTCTGATCCAACCACTGTAAAGAACGTTTTTTTATTATAGTACAGAATCCACATTTCATCACAAGTTATAATATGGTTGAGAAATGGATTGGTCTGGTTACAGAGAAGAAGCAATGAGCAAATTTCATATCTGCACATTTTCTGATTTTCATTCAAATCATATGGTACCCATTTGTTGATTTTCTGATAGCATGCAAATGGTTGCAGGCAGTTTTCTGGCTAACTTAAAGTTCTTTTGCCAGTTCTTGAGTGGTTTTACATGGATCTTTCTCAATGACGGTCTTTAATTGACCATCATCAATGACAGATGGGCATCCACTACGCTCAAGATCTTCAAGGCTCAGATCTCCATTGGGAAATTGTTTAAACCATTTTTGAGCTGACCACTCACTGGTATTTCCTCACTAAATGTTTCGTTGATATTGGAAGCAGTTTCAGCTGCTTTACATCCTGTTTTAAAGTTGAATAGGAAAATTGCTCAAATATTGCACTTTGACAGTTCCATCTCAGATGATGGTAACAATGGTGAAAAAAATATCAGTATTAATTTGTTGATGCATTTGGGCAAGTCTATGTCTGTATTATCAGACAATTGCAAAAAAATGTTTAAAAAAAATTCAAAACTCTGCAAAAATCCAGTACAAATTCTCCATGATTCAAAATATTGCTTACTTTTTACGCAATCTGATATATATATATATATATATATATATATATATATATATATATATATATATATATATATATATATATATATATATAGCTCTTATTTCTAGCAGGTAGATGCTTGTTAAGCATCATTACGCTTTGTGCAAATTTATAATTCATAACTATTTAATGCTATTGCACCTGCGGTCCACCTATGTCACTGCTGGTGATATCAGCAATTTTAAAATTTATCCACAGATGATATGAACAGTAGTAACATCTGATTTCAAATCTCAGTGTTTGAATGTTTCATTTATATATATATATATATATATATATATTTAAACACACACACATATATTTATATTAAATGAATAAGAAATGAAGACAATATTATGTTATGTGACAACTGTTATTGGTTATTTACTATTTACTTACATATTACTTACACAGACATTATGTAATCTAGC